>NC_043022.1:1209706-1234706 GCF_006345805.1 Octopus sinensis
TGACCACTACCACCACCACCACCACCACCACCACCACACCACCACCACCACCACCACCATCCCCGGTAGTGGGGGCCACCACCACCACATCCGCCACCACTACCACTACCCTCCACCACCACATCCACTCACAACTTCAAAAGCAGCAATTCCCACCACCACCTCTGCCACCCCCACCCCCACCACTTCCACCACCACATCCAGTCGCAACAACTCCAAAAGCAACAATTTCCCCATTACCGCCACCACCACCACCACCACCACCAACAACAACAACAACAACAACAACAACTGCAACAACAGCAGCAGCAAAGCCTGTAAATAATGGTGGCAAAAATCAACAATTGTTAATACGTGATAATGAGATAAGGATTTAAAGTAAACAACAAAAAACGACAAAAGAGATTCTCAGAAAACGATTTTCTAACCAATTATCCCATCACTTGTTCCAATACGCCCCCCCCCACATACACATACACACACCTACTCATCCACACTCACACACAGCTTCTAAACCCCCCTCTCTCTCTCTGGTATACTCTTTTACTTGCTTCAGTCACTTGACTGTGGCCATGCTGGAGCACCGCCTTCAGTCGAGCAAATCGACCCCATCATCATCATCATCATCATCATCATCATCATCATCATCATCATCATCATCATTGTTCGACTGTGGTCGAGACAATGGAATTTACCATGTTGCGCCAGACTTCACGGTCCATCATAGCATTACGGAGGTCCTGTTGCTGGATGCCTGTATCCCTGGAGATTACATCAGGGTAGGAGAGTGTGCGCCCTCTGGTATCGCGACCGTGGTCGAGACAATGGAATTTACCATGCTACACCAGACTTCACAGTCCATCATGGCATTACGGAGGTCCTGTTGCTGGATGCCTGTATCCCTGGAGATTACATCAGGGTAGGAGAGTGTGCGCCCTCTGGTATCGCGACCGTGGTCGAGACAATGGAATTTACCATGCTACACCAGACTTCACAGTCCATCATGGCATTACGGAGGTCCTGTTGCTGGATGCCTGTATCCCTGGAGATTACATCAGGGTAGGAGAGTGGGCACCCTCTGGTATTGCGAGTAGATGGCTGCCAGAGGAGAAGAGTAGAAATTGCCTCTTTTTCAGCTCTACAACAATGTCCAGCAAACTGGACTCTCCTACCTTTCACAAGAGATGACACAGGTGGTAGTTTCCCATATATTTGCATTTTGGTTGGATGACTCTTCCATGAGAGATTTTGAGCTCTCATAAGGAGGCGAGTGTAGGTTCCATCCAACCGCCTCTCAAGCTTCTTTGATAACGTCCAGGTTTCTGATCCATATAGTAGAATTTGTTCAACTGTGGCTTTGAATATTTCAAGTTTGAAGTCTCTACTTAGATTTGATGACCAGATCTTATGCATGTCATTACAGGCTGACCAGGCCATACCCTTTCTAGTTAGAAAGTCTTTTCCAGGTGATGATATGTATGACCCAAGATATTTGTAATCAGAAACCATATTTAAGGGTGCATTGTTGAGAGTATGGATGATGCAATCACTGTTGGACAGGCACTTGTTTATGTATTCAGTTTTGGCCTCATTGAGGTAAAGACCTACACAATTTGAGGCTTGTTCAAGAGATTGTAAAAGAGACTGGGCATTGGAGAGAGAATCACTGATAAGAGCGATGTCGTCAGCAAAGTCAGTGTCTGTCAAGTACTCAGCTGGGTGTCTGGAACTTCTTCTTGGTTTTATTTCAAAGCCCTTGCCAGAGATGGTATCAACTGACATACGTAGCACATAATCAACAACAATGATGAAAAGAAATGGGGCGAGTGTGTCTCCCTGCAGTATTCCGGCCTCGATCGAGAAAGATGATGTTTCTCCATCAGGGGTTAAGATGGTTGAAGACGTACCTGTGTAGAGGACCTTGATGGCAGAAATAATTTTGTCTGGTATCCCATAGAGCTTAAGGATTTCAAACATCTTGTACCTATCTACAGAATCGAATGCTTTAGAAAAGTCTATAAATACCATTGCAAGATCGCGATTAAATGCTTTTGATTCTTCAATAAGTCTGCGCAGGCATAGTATCTGGCTCAGCGTTGAGCGCCCATGTCTGAATCCATTTTGGTTCTTTCGGAGCAAAGGTTCAACAAAAAGGACAAGACGATTTAGGATCAGTTTGTTGTACAGTTTTGCAGCAATTGACATTAGAGATATGCCCCTGTAGTTGGTGACGAGGGACAATGATTTGAGATTGGTGCCAAATCTTTGGAGCGACAAAGGTGGAAAGTGTGTGGTTGCAGAGGTTAAGCAAAAGTGTGTGAAATCTATCATCCTTCCAAATCACAGCCGGAATGTTGTCGGCCCCATGACTTATTCTTTGTAAGCCTAATACTTATCCTATCGGTCTTTTTTGCCGAACCGCTAAGTTACGGGGACGTTAACACAGCAACATCGGTTGTCAAGCGATGTTGGGGGGGGGGGACAAACACAGACACACAAATATATAACATATATACGACAGGTTTCTTTCAGTTTCCGTCTACCAAGTCCACTTACAAGGCTTTGGTCGGCGCGAGGCTATAGTAGAAGACACTTTCCCAAGGTGCCATGCAGTGGGACTGAACCCGGAACCATGTGGTTCGTAAGCAAGCTACTTACCACACAGCTACTTCTATGCCTACATACATAATTTGAATCCAGCTTTTACATCTAGATTACAAATTTACATTTATACCAGTAATAATTGGTGCAGTTCATTTTGTGACAGTCCGGATAATTTATGATTTTCAGAAAAAGAAATCGAACAACAGATTCGTACTTTACAAACGCAATTTGTAAGGAACAGTAAAAATATACAAGACTTTTCTCAAGTTTAGAATGTGATATTGTTTTTGTTATCTACTTTCCAACAATGGAGCTTTGTGGCTTTGTTAGAAACCAGCCCTTTCTTCAATGGAAGAATTTAAGTAATTAAAACACAAGAAAACATTACATGATGGCCAACCATTCATGACCGAGGAAGACCATTTTGCACCATTATTATATTTTGACAATCTTTATTTTTTGTTAGAAAGCTGACACATCTATTTTTTTATTCTAACTTATTTTGCGCTTTATAAAGTATTTATAAATCGTTTTTTGCTCTTTTTATTTAGAGATGGATAAGTCGGAAATTTGTACAGTTTTGAAATATGAGTTCTTTCTTGGAAATACAGCATCACAGGTACCTCGGAATATTACACACACACAGCCTAGAATGCTTTGTGTTGGAGTGATGGATGGACGCCATCTTTTGTTAGTTCTCTTCTGGGCACTTATGATGACAACCATCACCACCGCCATCGGCACCGGCACCGCCATCACCGTCACAGCCACCGCCACCCCACCCCTTCCACAACAACAAGGCCAACCACATCCTGGAATTCAAGATCACTATCTCCACCACAACTGGTATTAACTCCACCACCACAACCATCACCACCGCCACCATTGCCACCATCACCACCGCCACCATTGCCACCATCACCACCGTCATCGCCACCACCTCCATCATCATCTCTTCTGCCACCGTCACTTGTAACAACCACCATCATCACGTCCACAACCATCACTACCACCACCACTATCAACAACACCATCACCACAACCAGCACTACCACCATCACAACACCACCATCACAACACCACCATCAACAACAACAACAACCTAACCATCACCACCACTGTCATCATCACCTCCCACAATGACGACGACGACCACCGCCACCGCCACCACCACAAACACCACCACCAACAACAACAAAGGTGCGTAGAGTTTGTTAAAGAGGCTTGTTAATAATTCTTTCTGATATCAGCAACGAAATAATTGTGGCAAACAATATTTCATCTTATTACAAGTTGCTGTTTCCCATTGAAAACAAATGAAGGGGTGAAAATAGATATAGAGGAAGGGCAAGGAGAGTGGGGGGTGGAGTAGGGAAATAAAGACAAAGAAAGAGGGAGAGTTGTGATTACAATGATAGCGTGCAGACAGACAGGCAGGCAGGCAGGCAGGCAGATAGGATGCCGCAAAATGTGTGGCTTGGAGTCCAGTTACTTCAGGAACTTGTAGAAGTTTCAAAGGAAAAAAAAATTGGGAAAACAACACAGGAGAAGGGAAGGGCTTATTAACTAAAGGAATGTGTGTGTGTGTGTATAATATATGGTGGAGGTGCGTGGCTTAGTGGTTAGGGTGTCAGCACCATGATTTTAAGATTGTGGTTTTGATTCCTGGACTGGGCGACGCGTTGTGTTCTTGAGCAAAACACTTCATTTCACGTTGCTCCAGTCCACTCAGCTGGCAAAAATGAGTAACGCTGCGATGGACTGGCGTCCCGTCCAGCTGGGGAACACATATGCCATTGAAACCAGGAAACCGGGCCCATTTATTTTTTTTATTATATAAAATATGTATCTGTGTGTGTGTGTGTGTATATATATATATATATGTATCTGTGTGCGTATATATAATATATGTGTGTGCCAGTGTATGTGTATGTATTTATATGTGTGTGTATATATAATGCGTGTTTGAGAGTGTGTGTGTATGAGTATGTATTTATATGTGTGTGAGTGTGTATGTGTGTGTATATATATGTGTGTTTGTGTGTGTGAGTGTGTATGTTGTGTGTGTATGTGTGTGTGTGTGTATACATATGTATGTGTGTGAAGGTGAGTGGCCGAGTGGTTAGGATTTTGCACTCACAATCGTGAGATTGTGGGTTCGATTCTTGAGTGGGACAGCACATTGTATTCTTGAGCAAAACACTTTATATCACACTGGTCCAGTCCACACAGCTGTAAATAGGTCATCCTGTGACAGAATAGTTTTCTGACCAAGGGAAATGTTGACCTGCTCCCAGCAGGATGGCTTCATTCAAAAGCTAAAACAATGCAAAGCGCATTGTGACCAGCGATGTATAACAACATCCAATAGTCGGGTCAGCACTATAATACCATGAAATGTATACAGGTAACTGTCTTCATTGGGCAACCAAAGCCTTGTGAGTGGATTTGGTAGATGAAAGCTGAAAGAGGCTCATCTCAGACATGTTGGCATAAAGGACATACTATACTAATGTTTCACTCTTGCTGATTACTATTCATTCTCAGGCTGTGTTTATGTTTTTAACACTGTTGACACCACTGGATTGAGTGGTGCTGTCCAGGTGTCGAAACCATAATGATATCTGTTTGGCAGCTGATGATGGGAATACACATTTTGATTTTCATTCTTTGAGAATTCCTTATATCTTAGTCTCATTATTCTGAGTTGTCCTTCATTCTAGTAAAGTGGAAAGTGTTTGTGGATTCATGGTTTGTGGAGGTTGGGTAAAAGGATAAAGAACCCCTTTGATAATGAATGACTATGAGATGTGCCTAGACAGTTACCCTCCAAGGCACAAGTCCAGGTAAGGTTGTTTATGGAAGACCAGCAATTGCCCATGTATACCAGCCTCCCTTCTCCGTGCCACCAATGTTGTCATGGGGAAAGGCAAAGGCTAATGCAGCATGGAACAAATGATGTTTCTACAGCTGAGTGAATGGAGCAACGTGAAATAAAGTGTCTTGCTCAAGAACACAACACACAGGCCAGTCTGGGAATTACAACCACAATCTGGCACTAGTAGAGTAAATTTAATCTAAAGGGTAAAGACCCCTCTTGGTCACAATTCATTTCTACAGCTGAGTGAACTGGAGCAACGTAAAATAAAGTGTCCTGACAAGAACACAACACACCGCCTCGTCCAGGAAATGAACTCACTACATCATAGTTGTGAACCCGGTTGTTTTCCTTCATATATAATCTTATTAGGCTTCAATATCACTTAGATATTAGTGTCTGGTTCTAGAAGTTTCTGTGATGTGTGTGTGTGTGTATAAGTGAGTAAGCACATGAATATGAAACAAGGTGGAAAGAAATATTACTCAAATACCAAAGGTAGAATTATATGCTCTCACAATTTTTATTCCATTCTTGGTCACAACTGCCCAACGTAGCAGTTTTTTGTGATATTTTTGTGATGTTTTTGCAGCTTTAATAATAAAGTGTATATATGTATAGTTAAAGTTAATCCAAACAAGAAAACACAAAAAAACACAACAACGCGAGGACGTGGAACAAATATAGTATTATTGGACGCTCAGGAAAGAAGGAAAGAAGGAGGGTTTAACGTTTTGAGCGGAGCTCTTCGTCGGAAACATAGGAGAAAGGAAAGAGCCAGAGAAGGGAAGACAGAGGAAAAAAAATCGCCAACGGTACACACGCGGTCACATTTTGAATGTGTATGTATATATATATATATAAGGAGTAATGGAGGTTTAAACAAGCAGAAGGTGAATGACAAATGGATAGAAATGATAAAGGAAAGAATGGGATGTGTGGGAGGAAAAGAATAAAGTGAAAATTGCAGATATTATTAAGTAAGGGGGGTGGATATTATTTGAGATAACCGAAAGTGTGTTTTTTACAACATATATATATATATATGTATATAGGCATAGGAGTGGCTGTGTGGTAAATAGCTTGCAGCGATTTCTGCCCCGCTGCCCCGAATGTCAAAGTGAAGAAGTTCCAAAGAGAGTGTGGCACCTTAGGCATACACACACACATATACAGCAAAAGGTATGGTGTATCTTGAGCAGAGCTACTCCATACAATAATTAACATAAATCATTGAACACCAATAACAAATAGAAAGACTGAGATTATGTCAACTTGTAAACACAAGATGAAATTTTCCCTATCTCTTTCTGGTGCTACTTTAGCCTGCAGTCAACTGCTGTATCCTGCTTTTGCATGCATTTTACCACAGCATCCTGTCTACATTGTGAAATTACTTTAAGCATGCGGTCTACCTTTTCCTACTATTTTATACTTTGGTATGCGATCTACCTCCACTATAAGAACTTTATGTTACAGGATGATAAAAATAAATTGAATAGTATTGAATAATGATTTATTAATAACTTAGACTTAAATCACAATTAACGATACACACTTCGTACATCATTTATGAACACCACAAACAAATCTGTATGTCTATAGAAATCCTTTAAACAGTATTGTAATGGCGAAAACTTACACAGGCTAAGAAGGTAAGAAAAGGTAGACCGTACGCTGAAAGTAATTTCAGAGCGTAGACAGGATATTGTAGTAGACCGCACGCTAAAGTAACACCCTCTTTCCTTTACAGAATCTCAACTCATTGGAATTCTTTCTTGCATATATTTTACCTGAACTCTGTGCTGGATGAAGATGAAAATAAGCCCTAGGCTACTCTACTTGTGAGACCTTTGCCAAAAGTTTATGACAGCATCAAAGACATTACACACCTTGGTCGGAGGTCCTCTATATCTAGGGTTTCAGGCGGTGGAACCTTTAGCAAAAACCCAGCACTGCCTGCAACTGTCCCCATGCATCTGTAAAAAAGGAACAATAACCACATCAATCTCATTGGTTAACTTCCCAGAAACATTAAGTAGGCGCAAGAGTGGCTGTGTGGTAAGTAGCTTACTTACCAACCACATGGTTCCGGGTTCAGTCCCACTGCGTGGCACCTTGGACAAGTGTCTTCTGCTATAGCCTTGGGCCGACGAAAGCCTTGTTAGTGGATTTGGTAGACAGAAACTGAAAGAAGCCCGTCATATATATGTATATGTATATATATATATATGTGTGTGTGTGTGTGTGTTTATGTATCTGTGTTTGTCCTCCCAACATCACTTGACAACCAATACTAGTGTGTTTACGTCCACGTAACTTAGCGGTTTGGCAAAAGAGACCGATAGAATAAGTACTAGGCATCCAAAGAATAAGTCCTGGGGTCGATTTGCTCGACTGAAGGCGGTGCTCCAGCATGGCCACAGTCAAATGACTGAAACAAGTAAAAGAGCAAGAGAGTATTGAGTGAACTGGAAGGACACTAAATGAAGCTTTTTGCTGAAGAACAAAATGTGCCGCCTGCTTCAGGATTTGAAACCACAACCTCATGATCACAAGTGCAGCACCCTAACACTTGGCCACATACCTACACAACATAGACAACTAAGAAAGCAATTAGCAAAAGCTTAGCTCATGTTACTAAACCATATTTGCCAACCAGGAACAGTTTGGCTGTACTTATAAGTACAAGAGAAATGCACTTCATTATTCTAATCTAATATAATTTATGAAGTAGAGTTTGATGAGACAAGACCACAATTGCATCATGTGTGTGTGCAGACCAGGTAGAGAAGAGGAAGAAAAACAGGATAATATATACGGATGGTATATATATATATATATATATATATATATATATATATATATATATATATATATATTATATATATATATATATATATTATATATATATATATATTATATATATATATATATGTGTGTGTGTGTGTGTGTGTGTGTATACATATATGTACATATATCTCTATATATAAAATCTATATATATATATATATATGAACATATATGTACGTATATATATATATGTGTGTGTGTGTATGTATGTATGTATTTATATATGTATGTGTATATGTATATCTATGTATGTGTGTGCATAGTGCATATTTATATATATGTATGTATGTATGTATGTGTATATATATATGTATAAATATATATATATGTGTGTTTTTATATATATATATACATGTATGTATATATATATATATATATATATATGTACAAATTATATGTATATATATATATATGTAAACATATGTAAATATATACATGTTTATATCAAATATTCATGTATATGTAAATACATGTGTGTGTGTTTATATATATGTGCACATATATATATATATATATATATTATATATATATATATAGATATATATATATATATATGCATATATATATATATGCATATATATATATATGCATATATATATATACATATATATATATATATATATATATATATATATATATATCTATATATATATATATGCATATATATATATATGCATATATATATATATATATATATATGCATATATATACACACACACACACACACACACACATACATATGCACAGAACTGTTAAATGCTTCTGACCCAACTAGTTCCGTTATTGTTAATTAAATTGCACTTTTATTCTTTTTTCTGTTTCTTTTTCAGGATAGGCTGGAGTGTAAACTCTCTCGCTTCCTCTCCCATTAACCCAATCCAAACCTGCACACACACACACACACACACAGACACACACACACACAGACACACACACACACATAATGTGGAAGACACCCACATCTTTTTAACTGAGGACATATATATACACACACACAGACATAGGCACACATATACATACATGTGTACAATGGACATATAATAAGTATACAACCTGCTTTGTTGGGCAATGAATACACAGGCAAATAAAACACATACCGCATATATACATACATACATATATTACATATTATATCATCATCATCATCATCATCATCATTTAACTTCTGTTTTCCATGCTGGCATGGGTTGGACAGTTCGACAGGAGTCTGGGAAGCCAGGAGGCCGCACCAGGCTCTAATCTGATCTAGCAGTGTTTCTATGGCTGGATGCCCTTCCTAACGCCAACTTCTCCAAGAGTGTAGTGGTTGCTTTTTATGTGCCACCAGCACAGGGGCCAGAGGGGGCTAGCATCGACCGCGTTGAGATGGTGCTTTTTACGTGCCATCAGCACGGGAGCCATATATATATATATAGGTGTGGCTGTGTGGTAAGTAGCTTGCTTCCCTGTCACATAGTTCCGGGTTCAGTCCCACAGCGTGGCACCTTGGGCAGGTGTCTTCTACTATAGCCTCGGTCTGACCAAAGCCTTGTGAGTGGATTTTGTAGATGGAAACTTAAAGAAGCTTGTTGTCTATATATATATATATATTGGTCGGTCCGAGGCTATAGTAGAAGAAACCAAGGAGTGACGCAGTAGAACTGAACCCGGAACCATGTGGTTGGTAAGCAAGCTTCTTACCACACAGCCACTCCTGCACCTATACATATATACTTAATATTATCAAAGGGTAATCGGAAATATTAGAAATTTCCATTACTAGTGGCCTGGCGTGTAAAAGTTTAGTCAATAGATTATATATTATTCATATAAATACAGTGTGCATTTAAACACAAAAGAGGTAGTCCTATGATGGCTACCTCTTTTTTATTTAAATGTACACTATTTATATATATATATATATATATATATATATATAAATATACATAGAAGTAAATATATGGCACAACGAAGTACCGATATTTACTGGAAAATAGCGAATGTAATAATACGACGCTAATGTATAGCTTCACCGCGTATGTACTAGCAAAAATGCGTGAGTGCAACAAACTTGAAAAATTGTCTTACCTCCAGGGAGAACATCTGAAAGATGAAATACCTAGAAAAGGATAATGTGGGACTGGGACCGGTTTCAGATTTTTCAAGATATGCCTGCACACATATACTTGATCTATCTTCATCAGCCAAACATATACCACAACAACATTTCAGATGTTACCACATTAATGCCAATACACTCGACTGAAACGCTAAAACGCTGACAGAACGATGTCATATATATATGCAGCAAAGTAGCTAGTTCTAAAAATCTCTATACAAGACACAAGTAATAACTCTACTGAGCAGTAATGGTTGTTACCACTTCAATTTGGTTGTTCCATACAGAACACGGCTACTGCTTTTTTCAGCCCCAGGAGGACATTTCCTTCAGCTGGTTAACAACACACTTTCTGTGTCTGTTGTATTGCAAACAAGAATCGAATAACTCCCATCCAGCATTGACAGGAACCAATAGACCAGCTGGTTTCTGGGTATTACCCTTCCTTGATACTGGTTATACCCATCTGCTAGACATGGCAGTTGTTCTTCCCACTTCATATATATCTAAATATTTATATCTACATACATTCAGAACTGTAACCACACATTGGCTATTGGCAATTTCCTTCTTCTTCTTTGGACTTTTCCCTTTCTCCTTTCCAACAAAGAGCTGCTGTTTGAAACATTAAAAACTTTCTCCTCTCACTGAGTGTCAGACTAATATAATTCTCGTGCATATATTTGTTTTTTTTTGTTCTCTTTTTGTTTTTATTCAATTTTTGAATCATTTGTTCATTGAATTGACTATGTACATTCATATATGTATATGAATATATATATATATATATATATATTAATAGTATAGTAGGTACATAGTATAGTAGGGTCAGTTGGGCACTGTTTGTGAGAAAAACAGTGCCATGTCACAATTCACTCTGCCAGAAATTTGGAAACGACATGCTGTATTACTTGGCATTCACACAAGAAGCTCCAATATGAACAGATGGTGAACATACAGAGCAAAGGTGTTTGCTTGCCATGTCCCTAAAACACGTACTGAGAGTGATAAAAATCAAACATTCAGACAACATCATGGTGTTTGGAGTGGTCACTAGTGATGGCGACATTATGCCTCCATTTATCTTTCCACAAGGCCTCAGACTCAACACGGAGGTCAACGTCAAGTGCCCGGAGGAGGTAGTGCTGCTTTGGGTCAAGAGGGTGGCAACAGGACTCTGCACCATGCCACACAAGCAGGAGAACCCAGTCATGGCTGTCAGACAATTTCTGCGACCACATCACCCCTAACATCTGGCCACCTAACTCCCCAGACTGCAACTCACTCCCTTGATTATTATGTGTGGGGCTCAGTTGAGGGAGAGACCAACAAAACTGCTTGTAACACCAACGATGAACTGAAGGCAAGGATTACGGCAGCATTCACCAACTTAAACAAGGAGACTGTCCAGAAGAGTTGCAGGAGATTCCAAAGTTGTCTGGAGGCCATGGTCGAAGCCAATGGAGATTTTATTTAAATAAATTTACTCGTTAGTAGGCACAGTAGTGGCTGTGTGGTAAGTAGCTTGCTAACCAACCACATGGTTCCGGGTTCAGTCCCACTGCGTGGCATCTTGGGAAAGTTTCTTCTACTATAGCCTTGGTCCAACCAATGTCTTGTGAGTGGATTTGGTAGACGGAAACTGAAAGAAGCCTGTCGTATATATGTATATATATATATATGTGTATGTGTTTGTGTGTCTGTGTTTGTCCCCCCAACATCGCCTGACAACCGATGCTGGTATGTTTACATCCCCGTCACTTAGCGGTTCGGCAAAAGAGACGGATAGAATAAGTACTGGGCTTACAAAGAATAAGTCCCGGGGGTCGATTTGCTCGACTAAAGGCGGTGCTCCAGCATGGCCGCAGTCAAATGACTGAAACAAGTAAAAGAGTAAAAGAGAGTAGTATTTCAAGATAATTTTATGTAATTTTGGTAAATACATCTGTTAAAATGAGATGTCAGTGTTATTTTTCATTTTCATGTAATTTAGGCGACTATATAATCACTGCACCCTGTACGTACATAACACAAGCATACATAGACAGACACACACAGAAAGAGATTTTGCATTTGGAATAATCTCTTTCAAGCTCTCTCTCTTTCCTCTCTTTTTCCCTCCCTTCCTCTGTCAGTCTGTCACCCTTTCTCTTTCCCCTTCTTCCCCTCTTAATTGTCTCTCACTCTTCCCCCTCCATCCCTATTTCAGTCAGATTCTCTTTCTCTCTTTCTCCCTTTCCTGTCCTCCTCTCTCTTCCCTACCTCTCTCAATCACTCCTCACTCTCTCCGTCTCTCTTCTCCTCCTTCTTTGTCTATCTACCCCCCTCTCCTCACTCTCTGTCTCTCTTTCTTCCCCTCCCTCCCTGTTCTCCCCTCTCTCTGTCTCTCTTTCTTTCGCTTCCATCTTTCTGTTTTTCTCTTCTCTCCTCCATATCTCTGTTCCCCACCCTCTGCCTATGTTACTGTTTCTCTTCTCTCCCCCCCTCTCTGTCTCTCTATCTCTTTCTCTTTCCCTCCTCTTCTGTCTATGTCTCTCTCCACTTCCTCTCTCTCTCTCTTCCCCCTCCTTCTGTCTATCTGTCTCTCTCCGCTTCTTCTCTCTCTCTTCCCTCTCTATCTATCTATTTATCTGCCTCTTCCTCCTCTCTTTCTCTAAATAAATCCAAAATTGCGTTGTGTCAGAATGGAAAGTCATTAACATTTAAAAGTGAAAGACGAGCCCCCCCCCCCGACAGGAGCAAGATAGATAGATAGGGAGAGAGAGAGGGGGAAGTGAGAAAGAGTGAGAGATAGGGAGAGAGAGAGATACCAATGGTGGTGTTGGTATGTTGTTACCTTCCAGGTAAGAAGAATATTAAAAAAGTTGTCAGACAGGGTTAAAGAGACGAAAAACAATGGAAAAGAGTGGAGTGCAGTTGTTGTGGTTGTTGTTGCTGCTGCTGCTGTTTAGCCCTAGGTCAGTGACCTGATGGAACCGGCTTACCATTATGTAACATGTTCCAGCTGAAAATTTCTCTCTCTCTCTCTTTCGTTTTTTCTCTCGTTCTTCCTTTCTTTCTTTCTTTTCCTTTCTTTTTGCCTTCCTTCTTTTCTTTCTTTCTATCTTTCTTTCTTCCCTTTCCTTTCTTTTTCGTTGGTTAGTTTCATTCTTTCTTCCTTTTTCTTTCCTTCTTTCTTTTCCTTCCGCCTCTCTTTTTCTTTTTTTCTTCTTTTTCTTGCTTCCCTCCTTCTTTTCTTTCCATCTTTCTTCCTTCCTCCTATTCCTCTGTTCCTTCCTCCCTCACTTCCCTCTTTCCTCTCTTCCTTTCTCTTGTGGCGTGTGTGTGTGTGTGTGTGTGTGATGGGTTCCTGCAGTTTTTAGCTAATAATGTCTCCTCTTTTGTGTTCTTTTTAAAACAGTAAGGTGTGATTTCTGGGAAGAGGAGTTTTTTTTTTGCTGTTGTTTCTAGACGGCAGAACGACTATGTAGGGTTCCGTCGTTGGTCTGAGAGATGCCCATGGTATACAGAGAGGTAGATAGACAGACAGACAGATAGATAGATAGACAGATAGATGGATAGATAGATAGATAGAGAGAGAGATATGTTTCTTTATTAGCCACACAGGGCTGCACACAGACAGGACAAATTACAAGGTAGAGCTTTTCTTTTGGGGGTAAAAAAAGGGGGTTTGGTTTTCGATCAAAAGGGATCGTAAAGGGAAAGAAAGAGGACAGAAAAAGGGGGGAATAAAATTTTTTAAAAAAGGGGGGGGGAGAAAGGAAAAAAAAGATAGATAGATAAGTAAATAGATTTGTTGACAGATTTAGAAGATAGGAAGGTAGATAGGTAGCGAGATAGATAGACAGATAGATAGACAGGTAGACGGATAGATAGATATATAGATAGATAGATAGATAGATAGATAGATAGATAGATAGATAGATAGATAGATAGATAGACAGATAGATAGACAGATAGATAGACAGGTAGACGGATAGACGGATAGATAGATAGATAGATAGATAGATAGATAGACAGATAGATAGACAGGTAGACGGATAGACGGATGATAGATAATAGATAGATAGATAGATAGATAGATAGATAGATATAGATAGATAGATAGATCTATAGATAGATAGATAGATAGATATATAGATAGATAGATAGACAGAAGATATAGATAGATAGATAGACAGATAGATAGATAGATAGATAGATAGATAGATAGATAGATAGATAACAGACAGACAGATAGATAGATAGATAGATAGATAGATAGATAGATAGATAGATAGATAGATAGATAGATAGATAGATAGACAGACAGATAGATATATAGATAGATAGATAGATAGATAGATAGATAGATAGATAGACAGGTAGACGGATAGACAGATAGATAGATAGATAGATAGATAGATAGATAGAGAGAGAGACAGACGAATAGATAGATACCTACACACACACACACACATACATCGGTTGTGACAGACAGGCATTAAACAGACGGAGATATAAAATAGAGGAAAACGATAAGTTGTAATGTGTGAGAGGGAGGGAGGGAGAGAGAGAGAGAGAGATGTAGTTTCAGGAATGCGTGGAAGAGGAAGTAGAGGTTAAGGAAGTGAGAGAGAGAGAGAGGGAAAAGGAAGATGAGAGAAAGAGAGGGAGGGAGAGGGAGAGAGCGAGACTTATAGACATGTGGAGGTATGCATTTGTTTTGATGTGTGTATGTGTAATTGCGTATGTGTGTGTGAGAGAGAGAAAGAGGGAGAGAGAGAGAGAGAGAGGGATATCGTGTATGAATGCAAATGTGTGCGATCATATGTATATGTATCTACGTACACGTATGTGTGTGTGTGTATGTGTGTGTGAGAGAGATACTGAAAGAGAGAGAGTGAGATCGTGTGTGTGTGTGTGCGTGTGTACCGCAACAGATTCAGGAAATGGAGACCGGGAGAGATTGGAGTGAGACAGGTAAGCCTCACAAAGACAAACAGATGGAATGGCAGGATAAACCGTACGGGGCCCGGCCGACGGGCGGCGATTTAAAGACATGCGATATGAAAGACGGTGGTGGTGGTGGTGATGGCGGGGGTCCCCTGTAATAGACGTTGTCAAGGACCATTTATTACACTACACAAATAAACAAGCGAATGCTTGAAGCCCCCCCAGGGATGTTTTAGGGGTCAAAGGAAATAAGGAAACCTAATAACTATCAACTCTCGTAAAACACCTTTCATTTTAGGAGTGTGTAAATATCTTTAATATCAGGAGTCATTCTATCCGCCATCGCTTTCTCGTAAACTTTAATACTCTTTTACTTGTTTCAGTCATTTGACTGCGGCCATGCTGGAGCAACCGCCTTTAGTCGAGCAAATCGACCCCGGGACTTATTCTTTATAAGCCCAGTACTTATTCTATCGGTCTCTTTTGCCGAACCGCTAAGTAACGGGGATGTAAACACACCAGCATCGGTTGTCAAGCAATGCTAAGGGGACAAACACAGACACACAAACATACACGCACACACACATATATACATATATACGACGGGCTTCTTTTAGTTTCCGTCTACCAAATCCACTCACAAGGCTTTGGTCGGCCCGAGGCTCTAGTAGAAGACACTTGCCCAAGGTACCATGCAGTGGGACTGAACCCAGAAGCATGTGGTTGGTAAACAAGCTACTTACCACACATTCCTGCGCCTATAATGTTTTATATTTTATTATTTATTTCTTTCAGTCATGATAACCTGTCCAACTCATGCCAGCATGGAAAGTGGAATGTAAAATAACAATAATGGTGATAATATATATATATATACATACATATATAAGGTAACATCCGGTGTGGTGTCAGAGGCGGCTCGCGCCTTCCTCCTACGTCTCTTGTCTGTAAGCGCGTCTCTTCTTTGTTCCTCAAACATGTTCCTCATATATATATATATATATATATATATGTTAACAATTGCAACATGGAAGGTGTTTGTAAGCCATTTAAGAAACACACAAAAGCCGTTGAAGTGAATCAAACGGCTTTTGTGTGTTTCTTAAACGGCTTACAAACACCTTCCACGCTGCAATTGTTTTCGTTTCAGCACACGATCTCAGATCAAATCACTTGCCATGCAAGTACATCTCCGTAATATATATATGTTGTAAATGTACTATTATTTTCTTTCCGTTGTATAACTGAAAGGTGTTTTTCTGTTGTATATGTATAATTCTTTTTCTGTTGCACTTTTATTATTTCATCATGTATTCTATACGTATTTTTTAGCTGGTTTGTTCTTGTTTTTGCTCTTGTATACATTTGTCTGCTTTTCCCAGAAGCCTAATCTTCTGGCGCTTGCCGGAATCTAGTGGTCTCAATGGTAAAAAGTATGAAACTGTTAGGACATTCTGGATATTGACTGACGAGGAAATTGGCTGCGAATGGGCTGTGTATCTTGTTTTTATCCAGTTTCCTGTTTGTTATGTTATCATCCTAGTTTTCCGTATGTTTTTTGTTGGATTTCCACTTGATGTGTTTTCTTCTTGTTGTGTTCTTTCTGTTCAAACGGACCTCATGGAGGCGATGACAAGTGACCGAGACCTTTAGAGATATGTTGTGCTTGAGAAGACCCGGCAAGCCAAGTGAGACCGTTACCGTGGCCTATGCCAGTGCAGCATAACCGGCCCATTTAAGATTACCCTTCAATAATTAGGCAATAAAATGCACTTGCGAAGACCTGTTGAGTCAAGTTTGATTGGCACCCAAGCCAGTGGAACTTAAAAAGTACTATTCAAGCATGGTCAATACTAGTGCCGCCTGACTGGTCCCATGCTAGTGGCACTTAAAAATCAATATTCGAGCATGATTGTTGCCAGTGCCGGCTGACTGGCTCCCATGCCAGTGGCATGTAAAAAAGCACCACTCAAGCATTTACAATGCCAGTACTACCTGACTGGCCCTCATACTCATGGAACATAAAAAACACTCACTACACTCTTGGAGTGGTTGGCATTAGGAAGGGCATCTAGCTGTAGAAACTTTGCCAGATCAGATTGGAATCTGGTGGGGCCTTCTGGCTTGACAGCCCTCAGTCAAACCATCCAACCCATGCCAGCATGGAAAGCAGACGTTAAATAACAATGATGATGATGGTATATATATATATATATATATATATAATATATATATTATATATATATATATATCTTCAGAAGCGCGATAAGAAGCCGAAAGGGTATGCTCCCACTTTCAGTGTTTTCAAATCCAAACCAAGGAGTTCTGAGCTGATGATAGAAATGTCGAGTTGACTAATCTTGAAACGTACGTTCTCAAATAACCTTTGCATTTGATTTTTTAATGTCTTTACCCCCATACTTTCGTGAGTTGAATTGAGCAAACACTATATGAGAGAGGTTTTCTTTAAGTATTAGAATAGTTTTAAAAAAGTTTTTTTAGCTACTATTTCTAATGAGTTCAGTATGCGGCAAAGTAAATTTATTTTACTAAGCCCTTTTATATAATGTAATAATTTGAATTCGCCTTAAATGGTCCCTTTGCATACTGAATACTTGGTGAAATTGATTAATAATTAATTAATTTTACCCTCAATTGTTGAAATATATATATATATATATATATATATATATATATATATATATATCCTTCACGCTGGACTTCTTTCTGATGATCTCGCTACTGATGTGCTCTCTCTCGATACCAAGCATTGACCTTTCCATGGCTCTTTGAGCCGTTAAGGCCTCCACGACAGTGGAGTTACGATTTCAGGAGGACAATTGGGATCACGTGGATGAGAATGGCGCAATCCAGAGTGGAGTGGACAGCGTGCTGTGACCAGCGGTGTCAAATGGACGCCTGATGGACTGGTCAGTCAAGGTGATATATATATATATATATATATAATATATATATATATATATATATTATGTATGTACAGTAATCCCTTGCTATAACGCGGTTCACTAATTGCGTACTCAGTACATCCTGGTTCACCTATCAAGCACGCAGTATCTCACAGATTTTTCTGGCTGACATATGTAAATTTATATTCAACATCTCATGGGTTTCTGCAGGCAAAAGCAATTTATATTTTTTTAGATTTTAATTATTTCTGTGGGAGGTTTTCGAACCTAACACTTACGACAGCCGAAAGATTACTGGCTATTCTTTTATTCATTATTCGTTTCAGTCATTTGACTGCTGCCAAGAAATCAACCCCAGGACTTATTCTTTGTAAGCCTACTACTTATTCTATCGGTCTCTTTTGCCAGACTGTTAAGTTATGGGGGATATAAACACACCAGCATCAGTTGGCAAGTGATGGTGGGGGAACAAACATAGACACACACACAAATATATACACACATATATATATGATGGGCTTCTTTCAGTTTCCAACTACCACTCACAATGCTTTGGTCGGTCTGTGGCCATCATAGAAGATACTTGCCCAAGGTGCCATGAAGTGGGACTGAACCCAGAACCATGTGGTTAGGAAACAAGCTTCTTACCTTGCAGGCATGTCATTTGTTTATTCTTTTAGTTGTTTCAGTTATTTGACTGTGGCCATGCTGGAGCATTGCTTTCAGTCGAACAAATGAACCCCAGGACTTATTCTTTGTAAGCCCAGTACTTATTCTATTGGTCTCTTTTGCCGAACCGCTATGTTACGGGGATGTAAACACAGCAGCATCGGTTGTCAAGCGATGTTGGGGGGACCAACACAGACACACAAACATACACACACACTTATTTATATATACATATATACGACAGGCTTCTTTCAGTTTCCGTCTACCAATTCCACTCACGAGGCTTTGGTTGACCTGAGGCTATAGCAGAAGACACTTGCCCAAGGTGCCACGCAGTGGGACTGAACCCGGAACCATGTGGTTGGTAAGCAAGCTACTTACCACACAGCCACTCCTACGCATCTGATCATTTATTTTTAGAATGATATTGTAGGGCAAGTATGAAAGGCTGGATGTGGCCAGTATGAATATAAAACAGGCAGGATATCTTGGCTGGATATGGGGTATGGCTGGTTTGAATGCTAAGGTGTTTATTTCTTTTAAAAGTCTGTGTATGATGAGAAATAATAGGGTATGGGGTGGGATGGGGGTTAAAGAAGAATCTGGTAGTGAAGCGAAGGGAAGGTGGGGAGCTGATTAATGTAAAGTTGGGTCAACTGGACCTTAAGTGGAGGAGTAGGTGGATGTGCAAGTGGTGGGGTGGCTTCTTGGAGGGAAAGATAAGCAGATTGAAGGTAATTTAGGCAGTAGTGAAGCCAGGAAGTTGGAAGATGAAAGGGTTGAAAGGTGGTAGTGGGTGGAAGTGGGTAGCAAGAGTCAACAAAGAGGTGGAGGTGGGCAGGTGGGTGATGGATGAATGGAGGGGGATAGGTGCCCCCCCCCCCGAAGGACATGTGGTGGGGATTGGTGGAAGCCAATGGATGAAGAGGGACAGGTGCAGGGAGACGGGGTGGTGGGTGGAGGGAGGGAAACAGGTGGTGGACGGGGAGGGGGATGGAGGAGGAGGCAGGGTGGATAAAGGCCTGATGGAGGGGATGGTGGATAAGGGATGGGTGGAATCCTACAGGTGAAGGGGGATGGGTGGAAATTGGGCCTAAGAGTCAGTTAAATTGTTTGACAAGCTACTGTCAACATTACTAGAAACAAAAGGTGATGGGCCGGTGATGGGCAAGGATGGAAAGTAAAAAAAAAGGCAGAGTTGTTTAAATAAGAGAAACCAGTAAACTTATGGAGTGGGGGTGGGAGTGGTGGAGGTGGGAACAGGAGGGGGTACATGGAAGCAGGGTGAGGAGTTAAACAAAAATAAAGCAAAAACATAAACATGTACATATATATAAATAAAAAACAACTGGAAAAAAAATCAATAAAATAAATGAAACTGAAGGAAAAAAAATGTTAATTTCTAAAATTAGCACAAGGACACAAATTTCAGTAAGGGGTGGCTGTGGTGGTGGTGGTGGTGGTGGTGAGTTTGTATAGGGAGTGAATTTACCTCAGTTCATGACTGGTTGAGCGGAATTCTTTGGGGTTTGGATAATTCACCTTAGGAAACATGGGTGTTTCATTCAACATCCTTAAACAACCCTTATTCAAGGACCATTTGAGTAGGATAGGATACTCGACCTGAAGAAAATTCCAACTTAGCGGTTTGGCAAAAGGGACTAATAGAATAAGTCCTGGGGTTGATTTCTTCGACTAAAGGCGGTGCTCCAGCGTGGCCACAGTCAAATGACAAACAAATAAAAGAATATGTATGTAGGTATGTTTATATGGTTTAACTGTAGTTAAAACAAGACAAAGACAGGTGAGGGAACAACTGTTTGATGCTGAGGAAAAATGGAACAGTCTTTGATGTTTCGAGCCTATGCTCTTTGACGGAAAGGAGAGAGAAAAAGAACGGAGGGAAAACAAAGAGCCTGGAATGCTTCACATGTTTATATATATGTTCCAGTTATATAATAGGCGCAGGAGTGGCTGTGTGGTAAGTAGCTTGCTAACCAACCACATGGCTCCGGGTTCAGTCCCACTGCGTGGCATCTTGGGCAAGTGTCTTCTGCTATAGCCTCGGGCCGACCAATGCCTTGTGAGTGGATTTGGTAAATGGAAACTGAAAGAAGCCTGTCGTATATATGTATATATATATATATATATATATATATATATATGTATGTATGTGCGTGTGTGTTTGTGTGTCTGTGTTTGTCCCCCTAGCATTGCTTGACAACCGATGCTGGTGTGTTTATGTCCCCGTCACTTAGCGGTTCGGCAAAAGAGACCGATAGAATAAGTACTGGGCTTACAAAGAATAAGTCTCGGGGTCAATTTGCTCGACTAAAGGCGGTGCTCCAGCATGGCCGCAGTCAAATGAGTGAAACAAGTAAAAGAGAGTAAAGAGAGTATACCAGTTGATCCAATCAATGGAACAGCCTGCTCATAAAATTAACATGTAAGTGGCAGAGTACTCCACAGACATGCGTACCCTTAACGTAGTTCCCATGGAGATTCAGCATGACATAGAATGTGACAAGGCTGGCCCCTTTGAAATATGGGTACTGACCGTTTTTGCCAGCTGAGTGGAATGAAGCAATGAGAGATAAAGTGTCTTGCCCAACGACACACGTCACTGGGAATTGAACTCATGACCTTATTATCATGTGCCAAATATTGTAAGCCCTAAGTCATGCGCCTTCACTAAAAACTGGCTCTCTGTTGGTTATGACGACAAGGGTTCTAATTTATCGGGGTCGATAATTTAAGTACCAGTTACGCACTGGGGTCGATATAATCGACTTAATCCGTGTGTCTGTCCTTGCTTGTCCCCTCTGTGTTTAGCCCCTTGTGGGTAGTAAAGAAATAGGGTTCTAATTGACCCAGTCACCTGAACGGTCTCTCTTTGACTTGTTTCAATCATTTGACTGCGGCCATGCTGGAGCACCGCCTTTAATCGAGCAACTCGACCCCTGGGCTTATTTTTTGTAAGCCCAGTACTTATTCTATCAGTCTCTTTTGCCGAACCGCTAAGTGACGGGGATGTAAACACACCAGCATCAGTTGTCAAGCAATGCTAGGGGGACAAACACACACACACACACACACATATATTATATATATATATATATATATATATATATACACACACACATATATACGACAGGCTTCTTTTAGTTTCCGTCTACCAAATCCACTCACAAGGCTTTGGTCGGCCCGAGGCTATAGTAGAAGACACTTGCCCAAGATGCCATGCAGTGGGATTGAACCCGGAACCATGTAGTTGGTAAACAAGCTACTTACCACACAGCCACTCCTGCTAGCGAAATTAACATGCAAGTGGCTGAGTACTCCACAGACACATGTACCCTTAACGTAGTTCTCAGGGATATTCAGTGTGACAAAGAGTGTGACAAGGCTGACCCCCTTTGAATTACAGGTACCCCTCATTTTTGCCAGCTGAGTGGACTGGAGCAATAAAGTGAAATAAAGTGTCTTGCTCAAGGACACAACACACCAGCGAGAATTGAACTCACAACCTTATAATTGCGAACTGAATGGTCTAACCACTAAACCACATGCCTTCACCTAGGCTTAGGCACGTGTGTATAATACATATATATGCATGTATTATACATGTGTGTGTATATATTAAGTACACCTCTGTGTACTGAGAGACCAGTTGTGTGACCAGAAGTGTGTAGTGATGGTTATCAATATGTTGTTATAGATATGTCATCACCCATGCTAGCATATTCCACATTCTTTGTGTATATGAGTGTATATATATGTGTGTGTGTGTGTGTGTGTGTACATAAGCATGTATATATTTACGAATATATAAGCGTAAACATATGGGTATATAAGTATGTGTGTATATATATATATATATATATATATATGCACACACACACACATAACAAATGCATAATATGTACATATATACATGCATATAAATATATACACATATACAGATACATATGTGTGTATATAATATATATGCATATATATATATATATATATATATATGATTCAAATACATATACATGCATATATATAAATACATACATATCTTTATGTGTGTGTGTATACAAACACACACATGTATATGTCTATATATTTATATATATAAATATACACATGCACACATAGATACACATACATACACAGTCTCACACACATACTCATATATATATATATATATATATTAAACACACACACACACAAATGAGAGTGAAAAAAAAGAAAAAGAAAAGAAAGAAGCAAGCAGTGAATCTGTTTATTTTTAGCAAAAATATACAAAGCCACCATTTCTTCCAGCAACATGTCACATTAGCATTTCAACTATTTCAAAGAATTTCATACAAAACCAACACCAAATTCTTCAAACTCAAACTCTGAGAGGGGTTAGAAATAACAAAAAAAAATATCAAAAAATCCCCCAAAATATCCCAAAGAAGTTAAATACGCTCCTACCTAGCACATATTTTTTAAAAAAATATACAATATGTATTTATATTATCCTGGTAAATATCACATCAAACCTCCTGGAAGCCTTATCTGCCATGAGAGTATTACATAAATTGGCTTTGGCAGAGAGAAGGAATTCATGTAGGTCACCCATTTTCATCTGGTTAAGTTTATATATATGTAAGTATGTGTGTGGTGTGTGTGTGTGTGTGTAAAGATATAATTATGTACGTATGTCTGTATCTATGTATCTATCTGTCCATATATATCTATATACTCTTTACTCTTTTACTTGTTTCAGTCGTTTTGACTGTGGCCATGCTGGAGCACCGCCATTAGTCGAGCAAATCGACCCCGGGACTTATTCTTTGTAAGCCCAGTACTTATTCTATTGGTCTCTTTTGCCGAACCGCTAAGTGATGGGGACGTAAACACACCAGCATCGGTTGTCAAGCAATGCTAGGGGGAGAAACACAGACACACAAACATATACACACACACACACACACACACATATATATACATATATATGACAGGCTTCTTTCAGTTTTCGTCTACCAAATCCCCTCACAAGACTTTAGTCAGCCCGGGGCTATAGTAGAAGACACTTGCCCAAGATGCCAAGCAATGGGACTGAACCCGGAACCATGTGGTTGGTTAGCAAGCTACTTACCACACAGCCACTCCTGCGCCTATACATATACATATATATACATACATACATAATATATATATATATATATATATATATATATATATACACACATATATATATACACATATACATATATATATATATATATATATATATATATATATACACACACATATATATATACACATATACATATATATATATATATATATATATATATATATATATATATATATAATCTCATCATCATCATCATCGTTTAACATCCGTTTTCCATGCTAGAATGGGTTGGACAGTTCAGCCAGGGTCTGGCAAGCCAGGAGGCTGCACCAGGCCAGTCTGATCTGGCAGTGTTTCTACAGCTGGATGCTCTTCCTAACGCCAACCACTCCATGAGTATAGTGGGTGCTTTTTACGTGCCACCAGTACAGGTGCCAGGTGAGGCTAGTAATGGCCACGATCGGTTGGTGCATTTTATGTGCCACCGGCACAGGTATCACAACTACAATTTCCATTTGATTTTTATTTGATGTTGATGTACTTGACTCAATAGGACTCCTGAAGCACAGCAGGTCACCCTACGATCCAAGGTAAGCACAGCAGGCCGTCCTGCGATCCAAGGTACTTTGGATGGGCTGGGGCTGCTATGTGAAACTGGTGCAGGAAACAGCCATGAACTCCCGTTATTTGTCAGGTCTTCGCAGTCACAGCATATCTCCAGAGGTCTCGGTCTTTCGTCATTGCCTCTGTGAGACCCAATATGTATATATATTGCACACACACACAAACACATACAAACACATACACATACTAACACACACAGAGAAACTAACACACATAGACTAAACACACACACACACACACAGACTAACACATACACACATACACAGAGACTAACACACACACATAGACAAACACACATG
>NC_043022.1:1239706-1329706 GCF_006345805.1 Octopus sinensis
TTTACCCGACTGTTTCTCTGCTGGTGTGAAGAGAGGAAAGGAGGCCGTGGGTAACGGTGGGGAGTGGAGATGGAGAATGAGAAATGAAAAACCACACGCAAATCATTTTTAAATCTAAAGAACGTTCTAGTATTTCTTTTATATCTTTGCCAATGGTGTCTTATATTTCAGACATTTTTGCAGCCCTCATCAATTCAACAATAGAATGAGCAAGAAGGGGCCCAGCCGTTCCTTTCTGTTTGTGGTTCTTAATTGCATTATTTTCATGATTCGTTAAAGACGAAATAACAAACATATTAGAGAGGAAATTTATTCATTTACTTGTTTCAGTCATTTGAATGTGGCCATGTTGGAGAAACGCCTCGAAGGGTTTTAGTCAAACAAATTAACCCCAGAACTTTTTGCTTCAGCCTAGTACCTATTCAATCAGTCTCTTTTGCTGAACCACTAAGTTACAGGGACATAAACACGCCAACACTGGTTGTCAAGTGATGATTGGCGGGGGGGGGGGGAGGCAGAAACACAAAGATACACAGACACATATACAGCAGGCTTCTTTCAGTTTCCATTTACCAAATTCACTCACAAGGCTGCAGCCTGGGGCTATAGTAGAAGACACTTGATTAAGGTACTATGCAATGTGATATTGAACCCGGAACCATGTTGTAGGGAAGCAAGCTTCTTACCACACAGCCATGCCTGAAAATTAACAGAAATAAAAATAATGTTTGCCTTATCAAATTGTTTTAATATTTTATAGTGAGGCTTCTGCTGGGTTTGAAACCGTTTTGCTCATATTCCCCAGTTTAGGACCACAGCCTCACTACATTGCCAGAAGGTCATATAGAAGAAATTAACTGTAACATTATAAAAAGGCTTTAATGCTTACATGAATATGGTTTAACCAGTCAGATTGGATAGTATATAACCAAATGAGAGGTAGACTTTAACCCTTTAGCATTTAAACGAGCCATATCCGGCCAAAAGTATTCTGCCTGTTTTATGTTCAAACTGCCCAGATCTGGTCTTTCACACCAGCCCTACAATATCGTTTGAAAAATTAACAGCTACAACATCAAAATCTCAAAGCTACAAGATAATGCCTGATTAGTTCGAAACAATGTGAATAAAGAGGTATTAATTTTGGCAGAATAATGCAAACACTAAAGGGTTAAATTAAGTTTTGTGAATTTCCCTATTAAACAGTTCTGCAGAAGGTTCTAGAGTTTTGACTGAGCAGGTGCTACACAGATCTCGATCTGTCAATTTTTTAATAAGGTGTTCTCAGTTTTTTATTTATTCTACCGTAGGCTGCTGGTAGTAAGCTCACTACACATGCAAGACTCCAGGAGCTCCAACAAAACCTGTGATAAAGGGGAAAATAATAAAAATAAAAACAACAACAACAACAAAAGATTATTTGTTGTAGCCTGATGTTAGGATTTTTTTCTCTTCCAACAGTTCAGTGTGTATGAAATTAGTACTACTACTATTACTACTGCTGCTGATAATAATAATAATAATAATATTAATAATAATAATAATAATAATAATAATAATAAATGAGCTTCTCTGCCCTAGGTATATGGAAAACACTCGGCAAGAAACGGAAGAATATTTTAGGAAAGAAGAAAAAAAATTAATAATAATAATAATAATAAAAATATTCAGACAAATACATAACAAAAACACCAGGACTTACAAACACATATAACATACAGAAAATTGCACTACTAGGCACTGCACACATCCTACGCAGAACACTTTCCATACAATAACCATCAGAGCACCACAACAAATCACAGCACATACCCAAGGCACACAGAGCTGCGCTCGGTAGTGAAGCGAAAGCACACTATAAAAATAAAACTACTGAATAATAATAATAATAATAATAATAATAATAATAATAATAATAATAATAAATGAGCTTCTCTGCCCTAGGTGTATGGAAAATACTCGGCAAAAAACGGAAGAATATTTTAGGAAAGAAGAAAAACAATTAATAATAATAATAATAATAATAATAATCCTTTTTACTAAAGGCACAAGGCCAGAAATTTGGGGGAGGCGATGAGTCGATTATATCGGCCCCAGTGTTTCACTCGTACTTATTTTATCAATCTCGAAAGAATGAAAGGCTAAGTCAACTTTGGCGGAATTTGAACTCAAAATAAGAACGGACGAAATGCAGCTAAACATTTTGTCCAGTGTGCTAACAATTCTGTCAGCTCACCACCTTAATAACAACAACAACAACAACAATAACAACAACAATAATAATATCAATAATAATATTTTCCACTATAGGCACAAGGCCTGAAATTTGGGGGAGAGCAATAGATAATTACATCGATCCCAGTACTTGAATACTTCTTAATTTATCGACCCTCAAAAGGATATATCATATATATCATATATTTATATTGTGAAATTTGAAGCTAAAGACGCTAAGCTAAAAAAGCGAAGCTAAAAACGTGAAGCTATACACGCGAAACCAAAAAAGCTAAACTAAAAAAGCTAAGGAAAAATAGCAAAGCTAAAAACGTGAAGCTATAAACGCGAAACTAAAAACGCTAAGCTAAAAACGCGAAACTAAAAACACTAAGCTAAAAACGTGAAGCTATAAACGCGAAACTAAAAACACTAAGCTTAAAAACGCGAAACTAAAAACGCTAAGCTAAAAAAGCGAAGCTAAAAACGTGAAGCTATAAACACGAAACTAAAAACGCTAAGCTAAAAACGCGAAACTAAAAACGCTAAGCTAAAAACGCGAAACTAAAAACGCTAAGCTAAAAACGCGAAACTAAAAACGCTAAGCTAAAAACGCGAAACTAAAAACACTAAGCTAAAAACGCGAAACTAAAAACACTAAGCTAAAAACGCGAAACTAAAAACACTAAGCTAAAAACGTGAAGCTATAAACGCGAAACTAAAAACACTGAGCTAAAAACGTGAAGCTATAAACGCGAAACTAAAAACGCTAAGCTAAAAACGCGAAACTAAAAACACTAAGCTAAAAACGCGAAACTAAAAACACTAAGCTAAAAACGCGAAACTAAAAACACTAAGCTAAAAACGTGAAGCTATAAACGCGAAACTAAAAACGCTGAGCTAAAAACGCGAAACTAAAAACACTAAGCTAAAAACGCGAAACTAAAAACACTAAGCTAAAAACGTGAAGCTATAAACGCGAAACTAAAAACGCTAAGCTAAAAACGCGAAACTAAAAACACTAAGCTAAAAACGCGAAACTAAAAACACTAAGCTAAAAACGTGAAGCTATAAACGCGAAACTAAAAACGCTAAGCTAAAAACGCGAAAAAAAAAAACACTAAGCTAAAAACGCGAAACTAAAAACACTAAGCTAAAAACGCGAAACTAAAAACACTAAGCTAAAAACGCGAAACTAAAAACACTAAGCTAAAAACGTGAAGCTATAAACGCGAAACTAAAAACGCTAAGCTAAAAACGCGAAACTAAAAACACTAAGCTAAAAACGCGAAACTAAAAACACTAAGCTAAAAACGCGAAACTAAAAACACTAAGCTAAAAACGCGAAACTAAAAACACTAAGCTAAAAACGCGAAACTAAAAACACTAAGCTAAAAACGCGAAACTAAAAACACTAAGCTAAAAACGCGAAACTAAAAACACTAAGCTAAAAACGTGAAGCTATAAACGCGAAACTAAAAACGCTAAGCTAAAAACGCGAAACTAAAAACACTAAGCTGAAAACGCGAAACTAAAAACACTAAGCTAAAAACGCGAAACTAAAAACACTAAGCTAAAAACGCGAAACTAAAAACACTAAGCTAAAAACGTGAAGCTATAAACACGAAACTAAAAACGCTGAGCTAAAAACGCGAAACTAAAAACACAAAGTTAAAAACGCGAAACTAAAAACGTGAAGCTTATAAACGCGAAACTAAAAACGCTAAGCTAAAACGCGAAACTAAAAACACTAAGCTAAAACGCGAAACTAAAAACACTAAGCTAAAAACGCGAAACTAAAAACACTAAGCTAAAAACGTGAAGCTATAAACGCGAAACTAAAAACACTGAGCTAAAAACGTGAAGCTATAAACGCGAAACTAAAAACGCTAAGCTAAAAACGCGAAACTAAAAACACTAAGCTAAAAACGCGAAACTAAAACACTAAGCTAAAAACGCGAAACTAAAAACACTAAGCTAAAAACGTGAAGCTATAAACGCGAAACTAAAAACGCTGAGCTAAAAACGCGAAACTAAAAACACTAAGCTAAAAACGCGAAACTAAAAACACTAAGCTAAAAACGTGAAGCTATAACGCGAAACTAAAAACGCTAAGCTAAAAACGCGAAACTAAAAACACTAAGCTAAAAACGCGAAACTAAAAACACTAAGCTAAAAACGTGAAGCTATAAACGCGAAACTAAAAACGCTAAGCTAAAAACGCGAAACTAAAAACACTAAGCTAAAAACGCGAAACTAAAAACACTAAGCTAAAAACGCGAAACTAAAAACACTAAGCTAAAAACGCGAAACTAAAAACACTAAGCTAAAAACGTGAAGCTATAAACGCGAAACTAAAAACGCTAAGCTAAAAACGCGAAACTAAAAACACTAAGCTAAAAACGCGAAACTAAAACCTAAGCTAAAAACGCGAAACTAAAACACTAAGCTAAAAACGCGAACTAAAAACACTAAGCTAAAAACGCGAAACTAAAAACACTAAGCTAAAAACGCGAAACTAAAAACACTAAGCTAAAAACGCGAAACTAAAAACACTAAGCTAAAAACGTGAAGCTATAAACGCGAAACTAAAAACGCTAAGCTAAAAACGCGAAACTAAAAACACTAAGCTGAAAACGCGAAACTAAAAACACTAAGCTAAAAACGCGAAACTAAAAACACTAAGCTAAAAACGCGAAACTAAAAACACTAAGCTAAAAACGTGAAGCTATAAACACGAAACTAAAAACGCTGAGCTAAAAACGCGAAACTAAAAACACAAAGTTAAAAACGCGAAACTAAAAACGTGAAGCTTATAAACGCGAAACTAAAAAAGCGAAGCAAAGAGTGAAGCTAAAAACGCTAAGCTAAAATACCTACGCTAAAAAAAGCTATGCTTTAGAAGTTCACTCAATATTTTTTAAGATTTTCTGTTCAATGTGAATTTTTCCCAGTATCAGGGAGTGTCATTTATTTCTTTGGACATAATGACACATAAAATGTTGAATATTTTCCCCTATTTTGTATACAACGTGAATTTTCCCCTATTTCAGGTAATGTTAGTTGTTACCCAGGAGACATTCCATCCTACAATACAACACCTAATGTTTCCGGCTTCACTGGCAATTTTCAGTATTTCAGCGGAAATAACGATGAGTCATAAGAAGTTAAATATTTTTCACTACTTTCTCTTAAATGTGAATTTTTCCCAATATCAAGGAGTGTCAGTTGTTTCTTTGGAGATATTCCCCCCGACAATACGAAGCCTAATGTTTTCTGCTTCATTTACGAACTTCAGTATTTCAGCGGAAATAACGATGAATATTTTTCACTACTTTCTCTTAAATGGGAATTTTTCCCAATATCAAGGAGTGTCAGTTGTTTCTTTGAAGATATTCCCTCCGACAATACGAAGCCTAATGTTTTCTGCTTCATTTACGAACTTCAGTATTTCAGCGGAAATAACGATGAATATTTTTCACTACTTTCTCTTAAATGTGAATTTTTCCCAATATCAAGGAGTGTCAGTTGTTTCTTTGAAGATATTCCCTCCGACAATACGAAGCCTAATGTTTTCTGCTTCATTTACGAACTTCAGTATTTCAGCGGAAATAACGATGAATATTTTTCACTACTTTCTCTTAAATGTGAATTTTTCCCAATATCAAGGAGTGTCAGTTGTTTCTTTGAAGATATTCCCTCCGACAATACGAAGCCTAATGTTTTCTGCTTCATTTACGAACTTCAATATTTCAGCGGAAATAACGATGAATATTTTTCACTACTTTCTCTAAATGGGAATTTTTCCCAATATCAAGGAGTGTCAGTTGTTTCTTTGAAGATATTCCCTCCGACAATACGAAGCCTAATGTTTTCTGCTTCATTTACGAACTTCAGTATTTCAGCGGAAATAACGATGAATATTTTTCACTACTTTCTCTTAAATGTGAATTTTTCCCAATATCAAGGAGTGTCAGTTGTTCTTTGAAGATATTCCCTCCGACAATACGAAACCTAATGTTTTCTGCTTCATTTACGAACTTCAGTATTTCAGCGGAAATAACGATGAATATTTTTCACTACTTTCTCTTAAATGTGAATTTTTCCAATATCAAGGAGTGTCAGTTGTTCTTTGAAGATATTCCCTCCGACAATACGAAGCCTACTGTTTTCTGCTTCATTTACGAACTTCAGTATTTCAGCGGAAATAACGATGAATATTTTTCACTACTTTCTCTTAAATGGGAATTTTTCCCAATATCAAGGAGTGTCAGTTGTTTCTTTGAAGATATTCCCTCCGACAATACGAAGCCTACTGTTTTCTGCTTCATTTACGAACTTCAGTATTTCAGCGGAAATAACGATGAATATTTTTCACTACTTTCTCTTAAATGTGAATTTTTCCCAATATCAAGGAGTGTCAGTTGTTTCTTTGAAGATATTCCCTCCGACAATACGAAACCTAATGTTTTCTGCTTCATTTACGAACTTCAGTATTTCAGCGGAAATAACGATGAATATTTTTCACTACTTTCTCTTAAATGTGAATTTTTCCCAATATCAAGGAGTGTCAGTTGTTTCTTTGAAGATATTCCCTCCGACAATACGAAACCTAATGTTTTCTGCTTCATTTACGAACTTCAGTATTTCAGCGGAAATAACGATGAATATTTTTCACTACTTTCTCTTAAATGTGAATTTTTCCCAATATCAAGGAGTGTCAGTTGTTTCTTTGGAGATATTCCCTCCGACAATACGAAGCCTAATGTTTTCTGCTTCATTTACGAACTTCAGTATTTCAGCGGAAATAACGATGAATATTTTTCACTACTTTCTCTTAAATGTGAATTTTTCCCAATATCAAGGAGTGTCAGTTGTTTCTTTGAAGATATTCCCTCCGACAATACGAAGCCTAATGTTTTCTGCTTCATTTACGAACTTCAATATTTCAGCGGAAATAACGATGAATATTTTTCACTACTTTCTCTTAAATGTGAATTTTTCCCAATATCAAGGAGTGTCAGTTGTTTCTTTGAAGATATTCCCTCCGACAATACGAAGCCTACTGTTTTCTGCTTCATTTACGAACTTCAGTATTTCAGCGGAAATAACGATGAATATTTTTCACTACTTTCTCTTAAATGGAATTTTTCCCAATATCAAGGAGTGTCAGTTGTTTCTTTGAAGATATCCCTCCGACAATACGAAACCTAATGTTTTTGCTTCATTTACGAACTTCAGTATTTCAGCGAAAATAACGATGAATATTTTTCACTATTTTCTCTAAATGTGAATTTTTCCCAATATCAAGGAGTGTCAGTTGTTTCTTTGAAGATATTCCTCCGACAATACGAAGCCTACTGTTTTCTGCTTCATTTACGAACTTCAGTATTTCAGCGGAAATAACGATGAATATTTTTCACTACTTTCTCTTAAATGGGAATTTTTCCCAATATCAAGGAGTGTCAGTTGTTCTTTGAAGATATTCCCTCCGACAATACGAAGCCTACTGTTTTCTGCTTCATTTACCAACTTCAGTATTTCAGCGGAAATAACGATGAATATTTTTCACTACTTTCTCTTAAATGGGAATTTTTCCAATATCAAGGAGTGTCAGTTGTTTCTTTGAAGATATTCCCTCCGACAATACGAAGCCTACTGTTTTCTGCTTCATTTACAACTTCAGTATTTCAGCGGAAATAACGATGAATATTTTTCACTACTTTCTCTTAAATGGGAATTTTTCCCAATATCAAGGAGTGTCAGTGTTGTTTCTTTGGAGATATTCCCTCCGACAATACGAAGCCTAATGTTTTCTGCTTCATTTACGAACTTCAGTATTTCAGCGGAAATAACGATGAATATTTTTCACTACTTTCTCTTAAATGGGAATTTTCCCAATATCAAGGAGTGTCAGTTGTTTCTTCTGGAGATATTCCCTCCGACAATACGAAGCCTACTGTTTTCTGCTTCATTTACGAACTTCAGTATTTCAGCGGAAAAACGATGAATATTTTTCACTACTTTCTCTTAAATGGGAATTTTCCCAATATCAAGGAGTGTCAGTTGTTTCTTTGGAGATATTCCCTCCGACAATACGAAGCCTAATGTTTTCTGCTTCATTTACGAACTTCAGTATTTCAGCGGAAATAACGATGAATTTTCACTACTTTCTCTTAAATGGGAATTTTTCCCAATATCAAGGAGTGTCAGTTGTTTCTTTGGAGATATTCCCTCCGACAATACGAAGCCTACTGTTTTCTGCTTCATTTACGAACTTCAGTATTTCAGCGGAAATAACGATGAATATTTTTCACTACTTTCTCTTAAATGGGAATTTTTCCCAATATCAAGGAGTGTCAGTTGTTTCTTTGAAGATATTCCCTCCGACAATACGAAGCCTACTGTTTTCTGCTTCATTTACCAACTTCAGTATTTCAGCGGAAATAACGATGAATATTTTTCACTACTTTCTCTTAAATGGGAATTTTTCCCAATATCAAGGAGTGTCAGTTGTTTCTTTGGAGATATTCCCTCCGACAATACGAAGCCTAATGTTTTCTGCTTCATTTACGAACTTCAGTATTTCAGCGGAAATAACGATGAATATTTTTCACTACTTTCTCTTAAATGTGAATTTTTCCCAATATCAAGGAGTGTCAGTTGTTTCTTTTTGAAGATATTCCCTCCGACAATACGAAGCCTAATGTTTTCTGCTTCATTTACGAACTTCAGTATTTCAGCGGAAATAACGATGAATATTTTTCACTACTTTCTCTTAAATGTGAATTTTTCCCAATATCAAGGAGTGTCAGTTGTTTCTTTGAAGATATTCCCTCCGACAATACGAAGCCTAATGTTTTCTGCTTCATTTACGAACTTCAGTATTTCAGCGGAAATAACGATGAATATTTTTCACTACTTTCTCTTAAATGTGAATTTTTCCCAATATCAAGGAGTGTCAGTTGTTTCTTCTTTGAAGATATTCCCTCCGACAATACGAAGCCTAATGTTTTCTGCTTCATTTACGAACTTCAGTATTCAGCGGAAATAACGATGAATATTTTTCACTACTTTCTCTTAAATGTGAATTTTTCCCAATATCAAGGAGTGTCAGTTGTTTCTTTGAAGATATTCCCTCGACAATACGAAGCCTAATGTTTTCTGCTTCATTTACGAACTTCAGTATTTCAGCGGAAATAACGATGAATATTTTTCACTACTTTCTCTTAAATGTGAATTTTTCCCAATATCAAGGAGTGTCAGTTGTTTCTTTGAAGATATTCCCTCCGACAATACGAAGCCTATGTTTTTTTCTGCTTCATTTACGAACTTCAGTATTTCAGCGGAAATAACGATGAATATTTTTCACTACTTTCTCTTAAATGGGAATTTTTCCCATATCAAGGAGTGTCAGTTGTTTCTTTGAAGATATTCCCTCCGACAATACGAAGCCTACTGTTTTCTGCTTCATTTACGAACTTCAGTATTTCAGCGGAAATAACGATGAATATTTTTCACTACTTTCTCTTAAATGGGAATTTTTCCCAATATCAAGGAGTGTCAGTTGTTTCTTTGAGATATTCCCTCCGACAATACGAAGCCTATGTTTTTCTGCTTCATTTACGAACTTCAGTATTTCAGCGAAAATAACGATGAATATTTTTCACTACTTTCTCTTAAATGGAATTTTTCCCAATATCAAGGACTGTCAGTTGTTTCTTTGAAGATATTCCCTCCGACAATACGAAGCCTACTGTTTTCTGCTTCATTTACCAACTTCAGTATTTCAGCGGAAATAACGATGAATATTTTTCACTACTTTCTCTTAAATGGGAATTTTTCCCAATATCAAGGAGTGTCAGTTGTTTCTTTGGAGATATTCCCTCCGACAATACGAAGCCTAATGTTTTCTGCTTCATTTACGAACTTCAGTATTTCAGCGGAAATAACGATGAATATTTTTCACTACTTTCTCTTAAATGGGAATTTTTCCCATATCAAGGAGTGTCAGTTGTCTTTGGAGATATTCCCTCCGACAATACGAAGCCTAATGTTTTCTGCTTCATTTACGAACTTCAGTATTTCAGCGGAAATAACGATGAATATTTTTCACTACTTTCTCTTAAATGTGAATTTTTCCCAATATCAAGGAGTGTCAGTTGTTTCTTTGAAGATATTCCTTCCGACAATACGAAGCCTAATGTTTTCTGCTTCATTTACGAACTTCAGTATTTCAGCGGAAATAACGATGAATATTTTTCACTACTTTCTCTTAAATGTGAATTTTTCCCAATATCAAGGAGTGTCAGTTGTTTCTTTGAAGATATTCCCTCCGACAATACGAAGCCTAATGTTTTCTGCTTCATTTACGAACTTCAATATTTCAGCGGAAATAACGATGAATATTTTTCACTACTTTCTCTTAAATGTGAATTTTTCCCAATATCAAGGAGTGTCAGTTGTTTCTTTGAAGATATTCCCTCCGACAATACGAAGCCTAATGTTTTCTGCTTCATTTACGAACTTCAGTATTTCAGCGGAAATAACGATGAATATTTTTCACTACTTCTCTTAAATGTGAATTTTTCCCAATATCAAGGTGTCAGTTGTTTCTTTGAAGATATTCCCTCCGACAATACGAAGCCTAATGTTTTCTGCTTCATTTACGAACTTCAGTATTTCAGCGGAAATAACGATGAATATTTTTCACTACTTTCTCTTAAATGTGAATTTTTCCCAATATCAAGGAGTGTCAGTTGTTTCTTTGGAGATATTCCCTCCGACAATACGAAGCCTAATGTTTTCTGCTTCATTTACGAACTTCAGTATTTCAGCGGAAATAACGATGAATATTTTTCACTACTTTCTCTTAAATGTGAATTTTTCCCAATATCAAGGAGTGTCAGTTGTTTCTTTGAAGATATTCCCTCCGACAATACGAAGCCTAATGTTTTCTGCTTCATTTACGAACTTCAGTATTTCAGCGGAAATAACGATGAATATTTTTCACTACTTTCTCTTAAATGTGAATTTTTCCCAATATTAAGGAGTGTCAGTTGTTTCTTTGAAGATATTCCCTCCGACAATACGAAGCCTAATGTTTTCTGCTTCATTTACGAACTTCAGTATTTCAGCGGAAATAACGATGAATATTTTTCACTACTTTCTCTTAAATGTGAATTTTTCCCAATATCAAGGAGTGTCAGTTGTTTCTTTGAAGATTCCCTCCGACAATACGAGCCTAATGTTTTCTGCTTCATTTACGAACTTCAGTATTTCAGCGGAAATGACGATGAATATTTTTCACTACTTTCTCTTAAATGTGAATTTTTCCCAATATCAAGGAGTGTCAGTTGTTTCTTTGAAGATATTCCCTCCAGCAATACGAAACCTAATGTTTTCTGCTTCATTTACGAACTTCAGTATTTCAGCGGAAATAACGATGAATATTTTTCACTACTTTCTCTTAAATGGGAATTTTTCCCAATATCAAGGAGTGTCAGTTGTTTCTTTGAAGATATTCCCTCCGACAATACGAAACCTAATGTTTTCTGCTTCATTTACGAACTTCAGTATTTCAGCGGAAATAACGATGAATATTTTTCACTACTTTCTCTTAAATGTGAATTTTTCCCATTATCAAGGAGTGTCAGTTGTTTCTTTGAAGATATTCCCTCCGACAATACGAAACCTAATGTTTTCTGCTTCATTTACGAACTTCAGTATTTCAGCGGAAATAACGATGAATATTTTTCACTACTTTCTCTTAAATGTGAATTTTTCCCATTATCAAGGAGTGTCAGTTGTTTCTTTGAAGATATTCCCTCCGACAATACGAAACCTAATGTTTTCTGCTTCATTTACGAACTTCAGTATTTCAGCGGAAATAACGATGAATATTTTTCACTACTTCTCTTAAATGGGAATTTTTCCCAATATCAAGGAGTGTCAGTTGTTTCTTTGAAGATATTCCCTCCGACAATACGAAGCCTAATGTTTTCTGCTTCATTTACGAACTTCAGTATTTCAGCGGAAATAACGATGAATATTTTTCACTACTTTCTCTTAAATGTGAATTTTTCCCATTATCAAGGAGTGTCAGTTGTTTCTTTGAAGATATTCCCTCCGACAATACGAAACCTAATGTTTTCTGCTTCATTTACGAACTTCAGTATTTCAGCGGAAATAACGATGAATATTTTTCACTACTTTCTCTTAAATGTGAATTTTTCCCAATATCAAGGAGTGTCAGTTGTTTCTTTGGAGATATTCCCTCCGACAATACGAAGCCTAATGTTTTCTGCTTCATTTACGAACTTCATATCATTATCAGCGGAAATAACGATGAATATTTTTCACTACTTTCTCTTAAATGGAATTTTTCCCAATATCAAGGAGTGTCAGTTGTTTTCTTTTTGAGATATTCCCTCCGACAATACGAAGCCTAATGTTTTCTGCTTCATTTACGAACTTCAGTATTTCAGCGGAAATAACGATGAATATTTTTCACTACTTTCTCTTAAATGGGAATTTTTCCCAATATCAAGGAGTGTCAGTTGTTTCTTTGAAGATATTCCCTCCGACAATACGAAGCCTAATGTTTTCTGCTTCATTTACGAACTTCAGTATTTCAGCGGAAATAACGATGAATATTTTTCACTACTTTCTCTTAAATGTGAATTTTTCCCATATCAAGGAGTGTCAGTTGTTTCTTCTTTGAAGATATTCCCTCCGACAATACGAAACCTAATGTTTTCTGCTTCATTTACGAACTTCAGTATTTCAGCGGAAATAACGATGAATATTTTTCACTACTTTCTCTTAAATGTGAATTTTTCCCATTATCAAGGAGTGTCAGTTGTTTCTTTGAAGATATTCCCTCCGACAATACGAAACCTAATGTTTTCTGCTTCATTTACGAACTTCAGTATTTCAGCGGAAATAACGATGAATATTTTTCACTACTTTCTCTTAAATGGGAATTTTTCCCAATATCAAGGAGTGTCAGTTGTTTCTTTGAAGATATTCCCTCCGACAATACGAAGCCTAATGTTTTCTGCTTCATTTACGAACTTCAGTATTTCAGCGGAAATAACGATGAATATTTTTCACTACTTTCTCTTAAATGTGAATTTTTCCCATTATCAAGGAGTGTCAGTTGTTTCTTCTTTGAAGATATTCCCTCCGACAATACGAAACCTAATGTTTTCTGCTTCATTTACGAACTTCAATATTTCAGCGGAAATAACGATGAATATTTTTCACTACTTTCTCTAAATGGGAATTTTTCCCAATATCAAGGAGTGTCAGTTGTTTCTTTGAAGATATTCCCTCCAGCAATACGAAGCCTAATGTTTTCTGCTTCATTTACGAACTTCAGTATTTCAGCGGAAATAACGATGAATATTTTTCACTACTTTCTCTTAAATGGGAATTTTTCCCAATATCAAGGAGCGTGTCAGTTGTTTCTTTGAAGATATCCCTCCAGCAATACGAAGCCTAATGTTTTCTGCTTCATTTACGAACTTCAGTATTTCAGCGGAAATAACGATGAATATTTTTCACTACTTTCTCTTAAATGGGAATTTTTCCCAATATCAGGAGTGTCAGTTGTTCTTTGAAGATATTCCCTCCAGCAATACGAAGCCTAATGTTTTCTGCTTCATTTACGAACTTCAGTATTTCAGCGGAAATAACGATGAATATTTTTCACTACTTTCTCTTAAATGGGAATTTTTCCCAATATCAAGGAGTGTCAGTTGTTTCTTTGAAGATATTCCCTCCAGCAATACGAAGCCTAATGTTTTCTGCTTCATTTACGAACTTCAGTATTTCAGCGGAATTAACGATGAATATTTTTCACTACTTTCTCTTAAATGGGAATTTTTCCCAATATCAAGGAGTGTCAGTTGTTTCTTTGAAGATATTCCCTCCAGCAATACGAAGCCTAATGTTTTCTGCTTCATTTACGAACTTCAGTATTTCAGCGGAAATAACGATGAATATTTTTCACTACTTTCTCTTAAATGGGAATTTTTCCCAATATCAAGGAGTGTCAGTTGTTTCTTTGAAGATATTCCCTCCGACAATACGAAGCCTAATGTTTTCTGCTTCATTTACGAACTTCAGTATTTCAGCGGAAATAACGATGAATATTTTTCACTACTTTCTCTTAAATGGGAATTTTTCCCAATATCAAGGAGTGTCAGTTGTTTCTTTGGAGATATTCCCTCCGACAATACGAAGCCTAATGTTTTCTGCTTCATTTACGAACTTCAGTATTTCAGCGGAAATAACGATGAATATTTTTCACTACTTTCTCTTAAATGGGAATTTTTCCCAATATCAAGGAGTGTCAGTTGTTTCTTTGAAGATATTCCCTCCAGCAATACGAAGCCTAATGTTTTCTGCTTCATTTACGAACTTCAGTATTTCAGCGGAAATAACGATGAATATTTTTCACTACTTTCTCTTAAATGGGAATTTTTCCCAATATCAAGGAGTGTCAGTTGTTTCTTTGAAGATATTCCCTCCGACAATACGAAACCTAATGTTTTCTGCTTCATTTACGAACTTCAGTATTTCAGCGGAAATAACGATGAATATTTTTCACTACTTTCTCTTAAATGGGAATTTTTCCCAATATCAAGGAGTGTCAGTTGTTTCTTTGGAGATATTCCCTCCGACAATACGAAGCCTAATGTTTTCTGCTTCATTTACGAACTTCAGTATTTCAGCGGAAATAACGATGAATATTTTTCACTACTTTCTCTTAAATGGGAATTTTTCCCAATATCAAGGAGTGTCAGTTGTTTCTTTGAAGATATTCCCTCCGACAATACGAAGCCTACTGTTTTCTGCTTCATTTACGAACTTCAGTATTTCAGCGGAAATAACGATGAATATTTTTCACTACTTTCTCTTAAATGTGAATTTTTCCCAATATCAAGGAGTGTCAGTTGTTTCTTTGAAGATATTCCCTCCAGCAATACGAAACCTAATGTTTTCTGCTTCATTTACGAACTTCAGTATTTCAGCGGAAATAACGATGAATATTTTTCACTACTTTCTCTTAAATGGGAATTTTTCCCAATATCAAGGAGTGTCAGTTGTTTCTTTGAAGATATTCCCTCCAGCAATACGAAACCTAATGTTTTCTGCTTCATTTACGAACTTCAGTATTTCAGCGGAAATAACGATGAATATTTTTCACTACTTTCTCTTAAATGTGAATTTTTCCCAATATCAAGGAGTGTCAGTTGTTTCTTTGAAGATATTCCCTCCGACAATACGAAGCCTAATGTTTTCTTCTTCATTTACGAACTTCAATATTTCAACGGAAATAACGATGAATATTTTTCACGATTTTCTATTCAATGTGACCTTTTCCCAATATCAAGGAGAGTCAGTTGTTTCTTTGGAGACAATCCATCTTGCCATACAAATCCTAATGTTGTCTGTTGCACTGGCGATCTTCAGTATTTCAACGGAAGTAACGATGTATATATCACTACAACTTAGAACGATTTATGTATCAAATGATATGACCGAATTTCTTTTGTTAGATATTAATACTTTATTAATGATCAGAATAAATATTGCTGCATTCAATATTTTCGATATTTCACAAGATGGATCCTTTTTAATGATTTTGATGATATTCTGAATATCTCGAAACAATTTGGAATCATTCATGTATCAGAGTTCGGATTTACTTTGTGAAACATAATTTTTTTTTATAGAAACGTATGCAACAGGTGCTGTACAATTTGTCAACCGGTGTTCGTGTGTTGACATTCGCGTAACTTAACTGTTCGTCTGAAGTGTCTTATAGAATACGTACCAGGCTTTTAAACCTATGTTCTGAGGGCGCGTTGTTCGATGACATTATTTGAATGCAGCGCCCCATCACGCCTGCCGTGAAATGATTGAAGGAATTGAATGATAACAAAAAAGAAAAAAGAAAAAGATTCCTTGTCTTCTTTCTTCATTGGAATACATTTTCCTATTTCACTGATGTCATTTCGCTCCCTGGTTTTTAGTGAATAAAATTATGAACACAAAATTTTCTTGTTTTTTTTTTCAATTATTTATCTTGAACTCCACCACTTACGTGAAATTTATGAATGCCATTATGGAAATTGTATTGTGTAGAACAGTGGGTCTCAACCGGTGTCCCATCTGTAGCAGAAGCAAGAATATTGGTAAGATTTTTGTCTCTCTTTGAGGAAAGAAATCAAAACTCTTAACAACAAGAAATACCAACTCCTCTTTCATATCAGTTTCTCGTTGTCTTACAAATAATAGCTCTTGAAAAAAACTTGTATTGCCTGGCAAAATGAACTCAGCTCACTGTACGCTAAGTTGGTTGCCTTAAGATTGTTGGACAGTAGGTACAGGTGTGGCTGTATGGTAACAAGCTTCCTTCCCAACCACATCGTTCCGGAATCAGTCCTACTTCATGCCACCCTCGGGAATTGCTTTCTATTAGAGCCTTCGGCTGAACAAAGCCTTGAGTGGGTTATGTAGAGTAAATTTGGTAGACAGAAAAGGGAAGAAATTTATATATACATAAATTTATAATATATATATATGTATATATATTTATTTTATATTTATATATACGAATATGTTTGTGTATCTGCGTTTGTCCCCACACCATCGCTTGACAGCGGATGCTGGTGTGTGTACGTTCCTGTAACTTAGCAGTTTGGCAAAAGAAACTGATAGAATATGTACTAGGCTTACAAATAATAAGTCTTAGGGTCGATCTGTTCGACCGAAGGCTGCGCTCCAGCATGGACAAGTAGTCTGGACAGACGGAAACAAATAATACACACACACACGTATATAAATAGATATGTGTATTTTTCCCTTGTTAACAATTCACACGGAAAAAATATTATCAGTGATATCTTCGAAACATGTGTCGGAAGAAAAAGAATTTGAATAACACCTTCGTTTAACTCCATTTATATATGTATATATATATATATGTATATACACATATATATATATATATATATATATATATATATATATATATATGTATTCCACATTTTATCCCAGGACAATTGCGCTTTGAATCAAGGGTGCGAACTCATAAATTGCTATAGGCACGCAACAAAATTTAAAACGTAAGCCGACAAATTACCTTATGGGTAGAATTTATGTTCGAATCTGGAACTGATTTCCAATATCACTGTTGAATTCGTGTTTTTTAGTGTACGGTTGTTTCGCATCACAACGATATTGTATGTATTTCAATGTATCCTTTAAGAAAGCCTTCGAATGTTGTCTCTCTGTATATAAAGCTGAAGTCTGTGTATGGCAGGTTTGGTAGCTTTCAACTAACACTATCCCTTTGCGGCGCAAGTTGACCAAAATTGAGAGTATGATAGAAAATTTGTTCTTCCTTCCGTAGACGAAATAATTCAAATCGGACCATGTTAACGCCAAAAATTATTTACATCAAAAAGGTGCTTTTTTTTCTTTGAAAATCCCTATTTTTTACGAATTTTTGACTCTGTGTCGCCATTTTTTGGTGTATTTCAACCAGAAAAAGTTCACTTAAAGAGAATAACAAGCTACATAATGCAAACTTTTTACTTTTCAAAAATTCCAATTCTAAATGTTCGAAACAAACCCGAGCAATGCCGGGTGATACTGCTAGTAGATATTATTTTCAAGTTTAAGCTTTTATTTTATTTTATTATATTTTACGAACCTATTTAATTGTTATATTTATAGATAATTCTACGCATGGTGCTGAACTTTGCAAATGTCTTTTACCAGGTTTTATTATTATATACACTGAGCAATTTTTAAAAAAGTTGTTTGTATATATACGTTGGGATCTCGATGTGTTTTTATGTGGATGCGTGTGTTGTAGGCATGCATATGTATTTAAAGCTGTGCGTCTGTATTGCCATGTTGATTCGCTAGCCTCTGCACGCATTTATTTTCTCTCCTTCTTTCTGTGTTTCTTCTCTGTGTATCTTTCTGTTGAAGAGCGTAGGCTCGAAACGTTAAAGACTTGTTTTATTTATATTTCCGGAGCGCCATACTAATAGGGTTGTTTGTTTGTATTCCACCTGCCTTCGTCTTTTGTTTATTTCCGTAAACCTGCCTTCGTCTTTTGTCTATTTTCATAAAGCTTCCCGTTATATATATGAGTGTACGTTTGTATATTCATACCTACGTACACATTACATAGACGCATATTTATACACTTATATTTGTGTGAATATGTATCTACGTACATATTTCTGTATATTTATATACGTAATCATATATATGTGTATTTGTATGCTAATGTATATTTAGGTATATATATATATATATATTATATATATATATATATATATAGGATCTTTTATGGGTGACAATTTCTTATGACACCGCTAGAAAAAACTGCCGTTCAAACCGAAAATATCCTAGGAGTGGGGGGAACGGTATCTTTTTTTCTTCAGGAATGTAAATAAACCCAATCTGTTTCTTAAACGAGGGACATATTCATACGGCACAGAATGTTTTTACCTCAATAGACGTCATTGATTGGTTGAAATTGCAGAAATTGAAGAAAAAACAACAACAAATATCTTCCAAACTATAGAATTTTCTCAATAAAGCCAAGAGAAAAACATATTTTATAAACACATTCTACCAGTATACGAAGTTTAAAAGTGTTTAGTTACGTGGAAATTATTTTAAAAACTGCCGTTCAAACTGAAAAGATCCCACCCCTAACCCTAAAACAGATTGAAATACAATAGATCGATACTAGGGTCATAATTATAGGTGACAATTTCATATGACACCGCTAGAAAAAACTGCCGCTCAAACCGAAAAGATCCGTTGAAAAGACCAATGAAACAAAACCATTTTTAAAGGTGTATCCTTTAAACTAGTTTTTTTTCCCCTGTTTGATTATATCGTCATTTCTGTTCCATTCTAACAAAACTGTCCGACGAACGGGAACGTGAAACTCTGAGTAACAGTTTTTGTGATATTTCCGCTGCTTTTAAATAAAGTATATATATACATATATATATACACGCACACCCAGAAACATGCAAATAGCTTTAGAGTGAAATATGATGTTACAAAGAAGAATGAGCTATGTATCGCGTGACATGTTCGAATTTGCTGTGTTAAAATATCAATAATTTTATAATAATTAGTGTAACTAGGGCCGCATTAAATATTTCGGATCTTTTCTGTTTGAGCGGCAGTTTTTTCTAACGGTGTCATTTGAAATTGTCACTCATAATTATGACCCTAGTATCGATCTACTGCATTTCAATCTCTTTTAGGGTTAGGGTTAGGAGTGGAGGGAAGGGTATCTTTTTTCTTCAGAAATGTAAATAAACCCAATCTGTTTCTTAAACGAGGGACATATTCATACGGCACAGGATGTTTTCACCTCCGATAGACGTCATTGATTGGTTGAAATTGCGGAAATTGAAGAAAAAACAACAACAAATATCTTACAAACTATAGAATTTTCTCAATAAAGCCAAGAGAAAAAGATGTTTTATAAACACATTCTACCAGTATACGAAGTTTAAAATTTTTTAGTTGCCTAGAAATTATGTTAAAAACTGCCGTTCAAACCGAAAAGATCTGATATTTCCGATATTTCGCTAGAAACGACCCCGTTTAATGTTTATTTTCATTTTCTGAAAATGATGCTACAAATTCGAATGATCGATGTATCACACAACATTTTCGAATTTGCTTAGTTAAATATCAATATTTTAATAATAACAAGAACACTGAGAGAGCGCAAACCTCCGCCAAGGCAACACCAATGTCCTCTCAATGATTAGCCGGAGAAGATTTTTAAAATGATAATATCTGAAACAAATTCGACTACCCTCATAAACGAGAATACTAAAAATTAACCCGGCCGCTTTCAAAAATTCGGTCAAAAAAACTGGGAAAATAATCCAGAATCCGGCGATCTTTCGTCTCTAGTAGACCTTTCCGTCGATTTCCGTAAAAAAATTTTTTTTTTATATATGGGCTTGCGGGAACTTTTGAAGTAATATACATACATATACACATACACTGAGTAAAAAATTTCAGTTATCTCTTTCTTTCACACATTACTCTGTCTCTTCACACACACTAACAGAAGCACTTCACTTACATAACATACTGTCTGTCTCGCACACCCCATCAAACACACACACACACACACACATGTACATCAATGCTTGCCATGCACGGTAACTTCAAAAGAACTTCCCTCGTCATACAATCGCTTTCTCTTAGTATCTTTCGCTCTCATTACTTCAAAAGTTCCCGCAAGTATGTGTATATATATGTATATTACTTCAAAAGTTCCCGCAAGCCCATATGTAAAGAAAAAATTTTTTTTTACGGAAATCGACGGAAAGGTCTACTAGAGACGAAAGATCGCCAAAATTCGTTAAAGAAAATATCCACATTCAGTAAAAAAAAAAAAAAATCCTGCAAGATTTAGGAATCTTGCAGGATATATAACAATGATTCCTGAATCATTGTTATTTTTTTTTTTTTATCTAGTTTCAGCTCACGAGCTGTGGCCATGCTGGGGCACCGCCATTATATCAACTGAAATTTTACAAATCTCAAGGGAAGCACATTCAGTAGTCTATGATATTCAGGGAATCACTGGTCACTCGCATTGGTAGCAAGAATTAGATATGAAAGAATATTTCAACATTGGAAAAGAGAAAAACCTGCAAAATAATCAAAGCGTCCACATTCATTATTTTATCGATTAAAATATCAGATGAAACTCGGAGTTTTCTCAGTGAACAGGTCTCGGTCTCAAAGCGACGAAAATATTTTGACAAATCTTTATATATAAAAGAGAAGTTGTGTGTCTGTCTCCTACGATTTAGATTCCTAACTACTCCCACATTTTGCGGTGCAGTTTAACCAAAACCGGGTATCTTATAGTCGTGATTCATATCGAGCCCTTCTGGGTATTAGCGCGCGTCTACGATTTTAAAAATAATTTACAATCATTTTTTTCCATTTTAATGCATTTTTTCGCTATTATATAAGGGAAGTAACTTTTAAAATGTCTACGATGAGTCACCGATTTTTAAAAAAATTTACCGTAATTTTTTTCCCATTTTTAATGCATTTTTTTGCTATTTTTTGGCTACAACTCTCTAAAAATGCTTTATAGTTATTTCATTTACAAACCCGAGCAACGCCGGGCGATATTGCTAGTTAAATCTAAATGTTGAGAGAATCGAACAGTTTTTGTGTTTCTTAAATTGCTTATAAACACCTTCCACGCTGAAATATTAAAAGTCTTAAGAGAAATATTGTTAAAGTTGATAGAGCAAACTCAATGCAAGTGACTAGTGACTGACATTGTTAGGAAAGCAACAATAAAGAAAATATTGACATTGAATAAAGCTGCAAAATACTCACAAAGTGCTGAATCGTTGTTATGTCGATTGAAATATTAAAAATCCGAAGGGAATAGAAATCTTCTGCGTTGATATTGCATGGTTTATGATGTCCGGGGAAACACTAGTTTTATATCGCATTGATTGATATAAAGAAATCGCCATTAGAGAAAATATGGAGGATCTTTTCGGTTTGAACGGCAGTTTTTAACATAATTTCTAGTCTCTCGCACTGAAAAGGGAATATCCACATAAAATAAATCGCAAAATAATTAGAAAGTGCTGAATCATTCTTCCATCGATCAAAACACTAAACAACCCATGGCAAGAAGCATTAATGCTTATCGTCTGTGAAACACTACTCACAGTCGTTGGCGGGATGAAATAGACATTACATCTCGACATGATTTTCTACATAAATTTTGTAGATAAATTTTCCATATAACTTTTTATATAATTTTTTACCGGTTTGAACGGCAGTTTTTAACATAATTTCTAGGTAACTAAAAAATTTTAAACTTCGTATACTGGCAGAATGTGTTTAGAAAACATCTTTTTCTCTTGGCTTTATTGAGAAAATTCTATAGTTTGTAAGATATTTGCTGTTGTTTTTCTTCAATTTCTGCAATTTCAACCAATCAATGACGTCTATCGGAGGTGAAAACATTCTGTGCCGTATGAATATGTCCCTCGTTTAAGAAACAGATTGGGTTTATTTACATTTCTGAAGAAAAAAAGATATCCTTCCCCCCACCTCTAACCCTAAAAGAGATTGAAATGCAATAGATCGATACTAGGGTCATAATTATGGGTGACAATTTCATATGACGTCGCTAGAAAAAAACAGCCGTTCAAACTGAAAAGATCCAATTTTTTACATAAATTTTGAACATAATTTTTCTATATAATTTTTTATATGATATTTTACATAAATTTTCTACATAATTTTGCAGATAAACTTTATATATAATTTTTTCTACCCCTTTTTTTCTATATGAATAAGAGTGACTAGTATTTCAAAATATATTGCAAGACGAAACCGAACGATTCACATCACACATGTGATGAAGTGATTTGTTTGCAGTTATTTTTATTGAATGTCGACATTTTCTTTAATGTCAATATGTTCCAATCAATGGGATTGACTAATGTTTCGCTGTATATCAAAAAGTTTATCATGTTAATACGAAAAATTAATGTTTCCATTGACAATTTTAATATTTCAATCAATATTCAGGATTTGCAAGTATTTTTTAATTTGTCTTATGGTGTGTGGATATTTTTTTAATGTCCATTTCTTTGTACAAATAACTGTGACCGGTGTTTCACTGATTGCCATATGGACGCTAAGAATTAATGTGCTTCTCATGGGATGTTTAATGTTTTAATCGAGAAGGGCTGCGCGCTGGTAGGATTGTTAGCATGCCGGACGAAATGCTTGGCGGTATTTCGTCTGCCATTACGTTCTGAGTTGAAATTCCGCCATGGTTGACTTTGCCTTTCATCCTTTCGGGGTCGATTAAATAAGTACCAGTTACACACTATGTCTGTCCTTGTTTGTCCCCTCTGTGTGTAGCCCCTTGTGGGCAGTAAAGAAATAGGTATTTTGTCTACTGCTACGTTCTGAGTTCAAATTCCGCCAAGGTTGACTTTGCCTTTCATCCTTTCAGGGTCGATTAAATAAGTACCAGTTACGCACTGGGGTCGATTGTATTACAATAAAGAAATAAATATTTTAATCAAGAGAAATATAATTCAGCATTTTTTTATTATTTTGCATTTTTGGTTTATGGAATGTGGATATTTTCTTTAATGGTGATTTCTTCCTGTCAATGCGAGTGACTACTGTTTCCCAAAACATCGGAAATTATGCAATATTAATGCAAAAAATTGCTGCTTTTCTGGAGATACTTTTAATACTTCAATTGATTCAAGCAAGGTCGTTACCAGTGCCACTGGACTGGCTCCTGTACAGGTGGCACATAAAAAGCACCATTTGAGCATGGCCATTGCCAGTACGGTCTGACTGGCCCTCATGTCCGTGGCAGGTAAAAGCACCCACTACACTCTCGGAGTGGTTGGCGTTAGGAAGGGCATCCAGCTGTAGAAACTCTGCCAGATCAGATTGGAGCCTGGTGCAGTCATCTGGTTTGCCAGTTCTCAGTCAAATCGTCCAACCCATGTTAGCATGGAAAGCGGACGTTAAACGATGATGATGATATAACAATGATTCAACAGCTTCTGATTGTTTTGCTGTTTGTTTTCTTAAATGTGGATAGTTTTTTGATGGAGATTTCTTCCTATAAACCAGATTGACAAATATTTCATTGAATAGCATAGAGTATGTGTCATATTAACACTTCCTTTGAGATTTTAAAGATTTTAATGATACAGGACATTCAAATCATTTTGCAGGGTTCTCTTTTTTTATTAAATGCCAATATATTCTTTGTGGAGGCGCAATGGCCTAGTGGTTAGGGCAGCAGACTCGCGGTTGGAGGATTACAGTTTCGATTCCCAGACTGGGTGTTGTGTGTGTCTATTGAGCGAAAACATGAAAAGCTCCACGAGGCTCTGGCAGTGGGTGGTGGCAACCCCTGTTGTACTCTTTCACCCCAACTTTCTCTCACCCTCTCTTCCTGTTTCTTGAGTAACGCAGCGATGGACTGATGTCCCATCCAGCTGGAGGGAACACATACGCCATAGAAACCGGGAAACTGGGCCCATGAGCCTGGCTGGGCTTGAAAAGGGCACATAAATAAATAAATACTAAATATATTCTTTAACATTGATTACTTCCTGTTTGTTTGTTGTTTGTTTTCTTGAATGTGATTATTTGCTTATTGGACATTTCTTCCTATAAATGGGTGTGACCAGTGCTTCCCTGAATATCATAGATTATGGAATATCAACATTAAGAATTAATGCTTCCCTTGAGATTGCTAATATTTCAATCAATAGAAGAACGGTTCCCAATTTTGCCAGTATTTCACAATTAGTTTTATTGAATATGGATATTTTTTAATGATGATTTCTTCCTGTTAATGGCAAAGTCTAGTGTTTCGAAGAATATCATTGAGTTTGCAATATCAATGCTCAGAATTAATGCTTCCCTCGGGATTTTAAATATTCCAATCGATACATTACTGATTCAGGAATTTGCTAGCATACTCTTACTCTTTTACTCTTTTGCTTGTTTCAGTCATTTGACTGCAGCCATGCTGGAGCACCGCCTTTAATCGAGCAACTCGACCCCGGGACTTATTCTTTTGTAAGCCCAGTACTTATTCTATTGGTCTCTTTTGCCGAACCGCTAAGTGACGGGGACATAAACACACCAGCATCGGTTGTCAAGCAATGCTAGGGGGACAAACACAGACACACAAACACACACACACATACATATATATATACATATATACGACGGGCTTCTTTCAGTTTCCGTCTACCAAATCCACTCACAAGGCTTTGGTCGGGTCAAGACTATAGTAGAAGACACTTGCCCAAGGTGCCACGCAGTGGGACTGAACCCGGAACCATGTGGTTGGTAAACAAGCTACTTACCACACAGCCACTCAGCCATTTTTGTATCCAATGAAATATTAAAAGTCTTTATTGAAGCGTGGGGCATTAGGCCTTCTGTTGCTGTATATAGCTTCTCCAGTGAATCAATCCGAATAATAGGAAGAGCTTGACATTTCATTAAAAAAAAAAGGAAAATATTCATTAAGTTATAAGACATCGTTATATCCATGGAACTATTGAAATTCTCCAGTGATGCATGAAGCTTTAGGCTTTGTATTGTAGGATGCAGTATCGCCAGTGAAGCGATTATTTCTTCCTTTAAGAGGAAAAAATTGACATTTAATAGAAAATATTGAAAAATATTGTTATGAGTCATCGTTATATTTATTGCAATATTTAAAATCTCCAGGGAAGCGTGAAATACTAGGCTTTCTTTAACAGGATCACATATCTCCATTAAAACAATAAACATTGCCATTAATAAGAAAATAATGACATTTAATGAAATATAGTGAAAAGTTTTCAACATGTTATGAATCATCCTTATAACCATTAAAATATTAAATATCTCCAATGAAGCTTCAGACATTTGGCAGGATCAACTATTTCCAATGAAACGCCAGTGACTCCCATTAATTGGAAAAATTTGACATATAATAATGACAAATAGTGAAAAATATTCACAGTTCTATGGGTGATTTTATATTAAATATTAAAAATCACCTTTTTTAATATTAAAACTATCATGGGAAACATTTTGCAAATTCAATGATATCCCGTGAAACACTAGTCATTCCCACTAATGGCAAGAAATCGACATTTTAGGAAATATCTACATTAAAAAAAAAAATTGCAGCAGGAGTGGCTGTGTGGTAAGTAGCTTGTTTACCAACCACATGGTTCCGGGTTCAGTCCCACTGCGTGGCACCTTGGGCAAGTGTCTTCTACTATAGCCTTGGGCCGACCAAAGCCTTGTGAGTGGATTTGGTAGACGGAAACTGAAAGAAGCCCGTCGTATATATGTATATATATATGCGTGTGTGTGTTTGTCCCCCTAGCATTGCTTGACAACCGATGCTGGTGTGTTTATGTCCCCGTTACTTAGCGGTTCGGCAAAAAGAGACCGATAAATAAGTACTGGGCTTACAAAAAAATAAGTCCCGGGGTCGAGTTGCTCGATTAAAGGCGGTGCTCCAGCATGGCCGCAGTCAAATGACTGAAACAAGTAAAAGAGTAATATATTTTGCACTATTTTTCATTAAAGGTAATTTTTTTCCAATTAATGGGTGAGTTAATTGCTTCAAGGGGTACTTTCTAACCTGTAGCAGTGAGTGCTAATCTTGACATATTTCATATTCCAATAACTTTTCAACCAGGGAATATTGTTTACGATTTTCTATTAAATGTGAATTTTTCCCTATTTCAGTGAGCCGTAATTGTTTCACTGGAAACATTCGATTCCGGATGTTTCACACTTCACTGACTATCTTCAGTATTTCGACAGATATCATGTTGACTCATAACAAAGTGATTACTCTTCACTATTTCCTAGTAAATGTGAATTTCTTCCTATTAAAGGGAGTGACCGGTGTTTCACTGGGGACACTCAATCCTATACAACAAAGCCCAATGTATCTTGTTTTTTCAGTATTCCAACGGATATAATAGTGTCATATTTCAGTGGGTATTTTCATTACTGTAACACAATGCCTAATGTTTCATGCTACTCAGGAGATTTTTAATATTTCAGTGGATATATCAATGACACATAAGGCTGTGAGTACCGTAAATCCTCGAGTATAGTCCGCCCTTGAGTATAATACGCAGGGGATATTTAGGGGGCTGTACCTCTGAAAAACCTAAACCTTGTGTATAATACGCACCCCTTCCCTAACTTGAGTTGTGCGTAATTAAGCCAGCAGCACCTAATCGAACAAACACTTCTGCGCATGTGTAATACAATAATGGTGATGTTCTTAACTGTTATATGAGAATGTAAATATGTTTGCAAATTGTTTTTTCCCCTAGCACGTAAAAAGCACCCACTACACTCACGTAGTGGTTGGTGTTAGGAACGGCATCCAGCTGTAGAAACACTGCCAGATCAGACTGGAGCTTGGTGCAGCCCCCTGGCTTCCCAGACCCCGATTGAACTGTCCAACCCGTGCTAGCACGGAAAACGGACATTAAATGATGATGATGATGATGACATGTTATTCTTGGTAAGTAATAAAAGGTCATCTCTATATAAACGACTGTCCAAATTTAAATTTTCTAATTGAAGTTCCGATAATAAATAAATACCTACTAAATCAGTAGCCTGAGCAGAATCTGGTGCCCACATAGGTATATCAAAAAAGTTTCTAGTATCTTTCCTAGCCCATAATTTATTATTATATCTAATTAACGATTTCCTAGCCATTTTAATAACATTAACTTCATCTATAGTCATTCCTACCTTATTCATAGCAAATATAAGGGCTTTATTAAGTACGATCTCATTAATAGAAGAATAATAATTATCTACATCAATTTGAATGAGTTTAGATTTATTTTTATCATTAGTATTATGAAACCATTTTGAAGTATCATTAGTACAGCTCCAAAGTTTAAGGTAATTCAATTCATTTAATCTATTAATGTATTTATTCAGAATAATTTTACTTAATTTACCTAAATCAGATTTACATGGACAAATCAACCTTAGGGTCAGAGTAAAACTTTTCTTTATGATCTTTCAAAGTTATTCTAGAGTGCATAGGAATATAAGGTTCAGTTTTATTATCCAAATTATATTTCATCATTATTAATTTAGAGGCTTTATTTATATTATATAGTGTATTTTCTGGAACAATTTTATATTTTTTATTAATTTCTTTATTTAAAAGAAAATCATATAATTTAATATCTAATTTGTATAGGTTCTTGGTTTTATCTGATTCTACTATGATACCTTCCATATTTCGCATTGCTTTAATTTTAAAGGCTAAATTTCTTAAATATTCGTTATGTCTATTAGGGTATTTATGAAACTTAATATTTTTCACTACCTTCCAAATATTATCCTTTAAAATCTGTATTTCTCTATTATATGGGGGTAATTTTCTAGATTTGAATTTAGAAGTAATAATGTAATTATAAGTATCCAGGTCATTAATGTTGTTATTATTAAGATAGTAGGCTTTCCATTTAATTCTATTAATTATAAATATCTACATCATTAATGTTGCTATTATTAAAATAGTAGACTTTAATTATAAGTATCTACATCATTAATGTTGTTATTAAAATTTTGTTATTTTCATTTTAATATTTCCATTATATGTAATTTTCTAGATGGTGTAATTTAATTGTTCATTTTGAATTGATAAAAGGTAGGTTTTTTTCTAATTTTTATATACATATATATATACATACATACGTATATATATACACATGTATATATATACATACATACGTATATATATATATACATATGTATATATATATACATACGTATATATATACATACACATATATATACATACACATATATATACATATATATATATATATACGTATATATACATATATATATGTATACATATACTCACACATTCATATTTATGTACACCTATGCCTGGGCATACATATACATGAGCGCGCGCGCACATTTGTTTACATTTTTGAGATCAACTAAATCATTTTATCATAACACCCATGCCTCTTGGTGTGTGTGAAATTGACAAAATCTAATTAACAATCAAACTATAAATCCATTCTCATTTAAATGACACCATTTTGACTCCAGGACTCACCACACTTTGCCTGCAGTTAATCTACCTCTGACTGTCACTCACAGCCACTTCCTTTGTTGTTTCACCATTCTTTCTGTTAAATGTTGTCTGCCTCCTTTAGCATCTGTGACTGCCACCCACTGCCACTTCGTTGCTTGTTTTACTCTTCTTTCCCCACAGCCTTGACCGACAGGGACACACTCGGGGTTTCATTATATTACAAGATTGTTATTTTTGAGGCGACGAGCTGGCAGAATCGTTAGCGGCGCCGGGCGAAATGCGTGCCGTATTTCGTCTGCCGTTACGTTCTGAGTTCAAATTCCGCCGAGGTCGAATTTGCCTTTCATCCTTTCGGGGTCGATGTAATTGACTTAATACCTATGTCTGTCCCCTCTGTGTTTAGCCCCTTGTGAGTAATAAAGAAATACGTATGCCATTACGTTCTGAGTTCAAATTCCGCCGAGGTCGAATTTGCCTTTCTTCCTTTCGGGGTCGATAAATTAAGCACCAGTTACGCACTGGGGTCGATGTAATTGACTTAATACCTATGTCTGTCCCCTCTGTATTTAGCCCCTTGTGGGTAATAAAGAAATATGTATGCTGTTACGTTCTGAGTTCAAATTCCGCCGAGGTCGAATTTGCCTTTCGTCCTCTCGGGGTCGATAAATAAATACTCTAGCCTCAGGACAACCGAAGCCTTGTGAGTCGATTTGATAGATGGAAACTGAAAGAAGCTTGTCATATATATATATGCATGCCTCCATATTTATGTTCCTGTAACTTAACAGTTTGTCAAAAGAGACTAATATAATACGTACTAGGCTTAAAAAAAAAGTCCTGGGGTCAATTTGTTTGACTAAAATCTTTTAAGGTAGTGCCGTAGCATGGCCACAGTCAAATGACTGAAACATGTCATATATATATATTGTATTGGTAATTTCATTTTTCACAAATAGCTAGAGTTACGATGTTTTTGAATGACTTTTGTCAATGTTCTGCTTTTTTTTCCTTTTGACATTTGATAGCCATTAAGTTTTAGCTCACTGTAGAAGCAAACTGTGTCTAATTTTGTTTACAGCTGTTAGTTCAGTGTCAATTTTAACATGGTGTGCAAAAACAAACATTTTTGTCATATCTTGCTTTTTTGTTTCTGTAAAGGCAAGAAAGCTGCTGAGGCTCACAAAGAGCTATGTGAAGTTTATGGTGTTGATTGCTTAACAGAAAGCACATATCAGAAATGGTTTTAAAAATTCTGTTCTGGAAATTCTTCACTCAAAGATGACCAATGTTCTAGTCGACCTACTGAATCAAAGTCATAATTGAATCCGATCGTCATCTATAGGTGCAGGAGTGGCTGTGTGGTAAGTAGCTTGCTAACCAACCACATGGTTCCGCTCGTTAGATACGTTTACAAGCCACTCGTAATAAATACGGTATCCATAGGGAATGAGTTTGGTATTCTCTATTTATTTCACAGTAAAAATCTGAAAGTACTTTCTTGCCAACCCATTATGTCGCAGACAAAAGAACCTTGCACAATCTTCTGGTTCATCAGCTTCTATCAAACTGTTTCATCCATTCCATTGTAGAAAACAAACATCAAATTCTGATGACAGATATATATATATATATATTCTTCTATTACTTGTTTCAGTCATTTGACTGAGGCCATGCTGGAGCACCACCTTTAGTCAAGCAAATCGATCCCAAGACTTATTCTTTGGAAGCCTAGTATTTATTCTATAAGTGTCTTTTTGCTGAACCGCTAAATTACATTTGTTGTCAAGCAATGGTGGTGGGGGACAAATAGACACTAATATATACATATACATGCATATATATGACAAGCTTCTTTCAATTTCCGTCTACCAAATTGACTCACAAGGCTTTGGTTGACCCGGGGCCACAGTAGAAGACACCTAAGGTGTCATGTAGTGGGACTTGAACCCAGAGCCATGTGGTTGGTAAGCAAACCACTTACCATGCAGCCACAATATATATATATATACATACACACACACATATATACATGCACACATACACTGGGTGGTTGTTGTAAGGAAGGGCATCCAGCTGTAAAAACCGTACCAAAACACACAGCGAAGTCTGAAGTAGTCTTCTGCCTGGTCAGCTCCTATCAAACCATCCAACCTATATACCAGCTGGAAGGCAAACATGAAACGATGATGATCACACATTAGACATGTACATACATATTCATTAAGTGACACTGCGTCAGTTACAAAGACAATTTGTTCCAGTTGATCTGACCTTCACAGTCTGCTCATGAAGTTAACACACAAGTGGCTGAGGACTCCACACACACATATAAATGCCATATATAATAATGACAAAACATCGATGTCTGTTGCTCTGAGAAGGGACCTATGTGAGTTGTCTAGCTTCACTATGACTTACTTTCGGATTCTGTTGTGTCTGGGGAGAGTCATTTACTTTTTGCGCTTTATAATATAACACACTCACCACTAAAATTTCGGTTGTGTCTTGCAACCTTTTCAATAGTCTTGACTCTTGAAAAGTTTTAGGAAAATAAAAATAAGAAATAAGTGGAAATTTTACCAGTGAGTGTGTTACATTATAAGGCACAAAAAGAAAATGACTCTCCCCAGACACAACAGTTCTGGCTTTATGTTTTCCTCTTGGTAGTTTTCAGGACACTGTTACTACAATCTGCTCCTTTTCCCTGACTATAATTAAGAATAGACAAAGTGAGCTTTCACTTGTCCAAGTTTATCATTCACATAAGAGGTAAGGAGAAATTATTGATTATGTGTGAAATAAATTGTTCAAGAAGAAAATATGATCTGAATACAAGAAATTAAATCCCCCATAGTATTTATGTTTTGTAGGTAGATCATTATCTTTATTGATTTACAACTATTTTGATGAGTTGGAAGGTTTTGAAATATGCTTCAACACACAAACTCATATAAAGAATCTTGCAAACCAAACCCCAAAACGAAATTGTTACACTTTTCCTACACCAGGTGGAGAATATATTCTCTTATGCCTAAAAAGACAGCCAACTCATGAACCAACAACACACATAGCTTGTGTATGCGTGTTGGATTTTGTCCATGTTGGTGGCACATAAAAAGCACCATTCAGGCATGGTTGATGCCAGTACTGGCTGACTGGCCCTCGTGCCAGTGGCATGTAAAAAGCACCCACTACACCCTCGGAGTGGTTGGCGTTAGGAAAGACATCCAGCTGTAGAAACTTTGATCGGATTGGAGCTTGGTAGAGCCTTCTGGGTTGCCGGCCGTCAGTCAAACCGTCCAACCCATGCCAGCATGGAAAGCGGACATTAAACAATGACGATGATGATCTCAAGATGCGTCTAATTTATATTTGAATTTTTGTTATATATATCGTGGCACTCTGTTAATCTGATCAACGGAACAGCCTGCTCGTGAAATTAACGTGTAAGTAAGTGGCTGAATACTCCACAGACACGTGTACCCTTAATGTAGTTCTCAGGGAGATTCAGCATGACAGAAAGAGTGACAAAGCAGGCCCTTTGAAATACAGGTACAACAGAAACAGGAAGAAAGAGAGAAAGTTGTGGTGAAAGAGTACAGCAGGGTTCACCACCAACCCATGTTGGAGCCCAGTGGAGTTTTAAGTGTTTTCACAATACCTGGTCTGCTACCCTACCACTGGGCCATTGTGCTTCCCTATATATATGGTGGTGGTGGTGACCCCCTTTGGTCAAACACTGACCATGGGTTTGCACCTAGAGAGTTACCCTCTGAGGCACAAGTCTGGGCAAGGTTGTTTTATGGAAGACCAGCAGTCGCCCATGCATACCGGCCTCCCCTCTCCACGTCACCGATGTTGTCCAAGGGAAAGGCAAGGGCCGATACAGCTTGGCACCTGTGACGTCACAACTCATTTCTACAGCAGAGTGAACTGGAGCAACGTGAAATAAAGTGTCTTGCTCAAGAACACAACACGCAGCCTGGTCCGGGATTCGAGCTCACAACCTCACGATCGTAAGCTCGACGCTCTAACCACTGAGCCATGAGCCATATATATATGTATGTATATATATATATGTATGTGTGTATATATGTGTATGTGTATATATATATATGTATGTATATATATATATATATATATGTAAAAGACCCCCTTCGATCATAAATGACCATGAAATTGCACCTAGAAAGTTACCCTCCTAGACACAAGTCCGGGCAAGGTTGTTTATGGAAGGCCAGCAGTCGCCCATGCATACCGGCCTCCCCTCTCCACGTCACCGATGTTGTCCAAGGGAAAGGCAAGGGCCGATACAGCTTGGCACCTGTGACGTCACAACTCATTTCTACAGCAGAGTGAACTGGAGCAACGTGAAATAAAGTGTCTTGCTCAAGAACACAACACGCAGCCTGGTCCGGGATTCGAGCTCACAACCTCACGATCGTAAGCTCGATGCTCTAACCACTGACCCACGCGCCTTCATATATATATATAGGCACAGGTGTGGCTGTGCGGTAAGAAACTTGTTTCCTCACCACGTGGTTCTGGGTCCAGTCCCACCAAGTGGCATCTTGGGGAAGCGTCTTCTATAACATTGTGCCAACCAAAGCCCTGTGAGTGGATTTGAAGCCTGTTGTGTATATATATATATATATATATATATATATATATAATATATATATATATATATATGTCTTTGCTCCACCCTCATTTGAGAGTTGGAGTGTTTACATCCCTGCAACTTAGCAGTTCTGCAAAAGAGACTGATAGAATAAGTACTAGGTTTTTGAAAAAAAAGTTCTGGATTCAATTTGTTCAACTAAAACCCTCTAAGGTGGTACCCCAGTATGGCTGCAGTCAAATGACTGAAACTAGTCAAAGAATGTATGTATATACAGCCACTTTTCCCTGCTCACCACTGTTGAACAGAATTTGTTGCTAATTTTTCTTCGAACCAGATCTGTTTCCCATCACGAACCCTCTCCTTGGTTTCCAAGGTAATATTTCCCCATGATCAGACATGCTTTTAAAGAAGATTGAAAATGAAGGAAACCGCTTGTATGACGGTGATGCTTGGTTACATCTATTACACAACATCAATGCAAGTAGACGCATCACACACAGAGAGGCTTCTTTCAGTTGCCGTCTACATAATTCGCTCACAAGGCTTCAGTTAAAGTCTAAGTCGAAGAGAGTTGCTGAAGGAGTGGAACTAAGCCTGAAACCATTGGTTGGAAACAGAACTTATTAATTAATTAATCACAAAGCCATGTCTGCAACCAAAAATGTACACATAATTACATACAAAATACCTGTCCCCCACTCAAACATAAAACCATAAATCCTTAGAATCTTTCATTCTTCCTTCTTAGACAAGCCCCAACCCCTTATTCCATTTAAATTCCTTCTATGAATTACCACCATTTCACAAATTCAGAACCTGGCTCACTCGTTTCTTTCAACTCTACTCCTTTGGTAATGAAACAAAAAAAAGCTACCATACCAAACTCCTCCAGGATAGTACCACTGTGGGAGTAAGTAGTGTATATTAACAAGTGGAGGCGCAATGGCCCAGTGGTTAGGGCAGCGGACTCGCGGTTTCGATTCCCAGACCAGGCGTTGTGAGTGTTTATTGAGCGAAAATGCCTAAAGCTCCACGAGGCTCCGGCAGGGGATGGTGGTAATCCCTGCTGTACTCTTTCACCACAACTTTCTCTCACTCTTACTTCCTGTTTCTGTTGTACCTGTATCTCAAAGGGCCGGCCTTGTCACTCTCTGTGTCACGCTGAATATCCCCGAGAACTACGTTAAGGGTGCACTATATTAACAAGGAATAATTCATCAAGCTATCTCCAGAGTCCCAAAATGTTCCACCCATTATTATCATCATCAAGGCGGTCTTTTCCCCTCAAAATATCAGACTTTATGCCTTTCGTAGAAAGGTTTATTATTGGGTTGGTGCATAATTCTGGCTTTTTTCCAACAAAAACAATAACATGTAGCAAAAACATCTTTAAATGGTTATTCCGGAGCACATTCACTATCTACTTCGATTACTGCTTCCCAATTTGCTTGGCAGCCAGACGGTCATTTGAAGATGTTTTTGTCAAATATTGCTGTTTTCATTGAATAAAATTTGTTGAAAAATAGCCGCAGTAATTAATGCACCAACCAAATATTATTATTATGGCGGTGAGCTGGCAGAATCGTTAGCGTGCTGGACGAAATGCTTAGCAGTATTTCCATCTCTTGCTACGTTCTGAGTTCAAATTCTGCTGAAGTTGACTTTGCCTTTCATCCTTCCGGGGTCAATAAATTAAGCACCAGTGAAAAACTGGGGTCGATGTAATCAAATTAATCCCTTCCCCCCAAATCTGAGGCCTTGTGCTTCCAGTAGAAAAGATCATCATCATTATTATTATTATTGTTATTAAGGTGGCAGAATCGTTAGCACATCAGGGAAAATGCTCAGAAGCGTTCCATCCATCTTTTTATGTTCTGAGTTAAAATTCTGCTGAGGTCAACTTTGCCTTTCATCCTTTCGGTGGCTGATAAAACAAGTAGTAGTTGAACACAGATCGATGTAATCAACTTAACCCCTCCTCAAAATTGCTGGCCTTGTGCCAAAATTTCGAAAATATTATTATTATTATAATATATTTTTTGGTTGGCAAGACTTAAATGAAAGTAACATTATTTGATGGAAAAACGAAAGAGCACAAAGCATGGTTGTCCTCTCCACCCGTGTCCTGACTGAACAGGAAATATTTCCAGGGTGGATGGAAGTTTAATGTACTCTCTTTTACTTGTCTCAGTCATTTGACTGTGGCCATGCTGGAGCACCACCTTTAGTCAAGCAAACTGACACCCAGGACTTATTCTTTGTAAGCCCAGTACTTATTCTATCGGTCACTTTTGCTGAACCGCTAAGTTGCGGGGGACGTAAACACACTAGCATCGGTTGTAAAGTGATGTTGGGCGGACAAACAGACACTCAAACATATACACACATATGACGAGCTTCTTTCAGTTTCCGTCTACCAAATCCACTTGCCCAAGGTACCACGCAGTGGGACTGAACTCGGAACCAACCGTGTGGTAAGCAAGCTACTTACCACACAGCCACTCCTACGCCTAGTGAAATAACATGAATTTCAGAACATTTGGTGTTGAAATGCCAATGTGGTGATTAAGAAGCACGTTTTCCATCTCTGTAAGTTTTAGATAGAGTCCACACAGCATGACACCTTGGACATTGTAGCCGTGAGCCAATGAGATCATTTGAGTGGATTCACTAGACAAACGCGTAATATTTGTGAATGAGCATCAACTGTCTTACAAGCGATGTTATAGGAAACATGGCAACAGGGTGGACATCTGGCTGTAGAGAAATTTCCCCAACCAGCAACAACCACCATATCTGACCTATGCAACCATGGATAAATGGACGTTCAAACTGTGACAATGAATTTGGTCCGCTAAACACTAAATTTGCTTCACCAGCATTCTAGTCTTTCAAACTCCTAGAAGCAGCAGTCAAATTTCCCTCAAATCACATCCTACTGTCTGAAAAGAAAAAGATAAGTGAATGATTAGGTCACAACTGGAATATTGTTCGAGTTTCTGTTCAGTTTTTCATTTGTGTTTCACAAAACGGATGCAACAATTCTAAGAGTTAAACCACACAACTCGGGTATCACTGACCACAAGTTGTATGGAATTCATTAGAGACTTTAAGCAAGATACTAGACAGGGTAAAACCAAAGATGGGTATTCCAGTCTTCCGTCTGGTTTTTTTCAATAACTCTTCTGCATGACACGGAGCACAAAATGTGTTCAGAAACTCTCAAGACTTCGTGCTTTTCAGGTTCTCCATTATAAAAAGTCTAAAAACTGCCAACTCACAAGAGAGTCCTATCTGGAGAGATTGACGCACCAAATCAGTTTCGTCATTAACTTTCTGAAAAAGATTTTTGAATGAATTTTTACAGGGACAAGTTATCTGAGGGTTGAAGATTAAAATATGTTGGTAGATATGAAGGAGGGGGGGGGGAATGCCAAGGAACTTTCCAGATCATTCTAGATTTCTGACTTTTTAATTTTCATAAATCAAATTTTGCTGAGAGACGTTTTCGACAGTGAAAATAAAAAAAAACGATAACGCTCGCATCATAAAAGAAATGAAAACTTTAAAGTTACGGAAATTAAAAAAGAAAAAAAAAAGGCGGTGGTGGGGGAATTGAGAATTATCTGAACTTCCAATTTGTAATCTCCCTCAAAAACTTATTTCAGCAGAGTTTCATTGAAAAATATGCAATTTTCAAAAAGTTATGAAGCAACAAAATTAGAGGAATGAATTTATAGTTATATACCCAGGTAAGAATCAGCAAGCTTCTCGCCCTTAAGTCACACTCTTTGTGTTTGGAACAAAACTGACGCTTAGGGTCAGTTATGACTGAACAGACTTGTGAACAAAGACCACCAGTAACTCATGGACTAATTTTGTCCTTTTTTCTCCCCCAAGACAGCTGGGTGTGATTTTAAAGACCACGCGACTACAGACATGCTGTTTCCTTTCTTATATTTAAAATTAGGTGGTAGTAGCTTAAACTGTGGACACAGATTCCTATAAAGCATTCGAGATGCGGATATATAAGAGAAGGTACATAGGTTACACATACTATACAAAATAAAAAGGAAAAGGAATAACTATCGGTGGAAGAAAAGAGCAGAGAGGAGATTGGTAGTTCCTCTCCCATTTTTTTTTTTTTTTGGATGTTCCTGTTTCATACAACGGATATAACGATTCTGAAATTACTTTTCCCTCAATTTAAAAAAAAACCCATTTCCTTCAAAATCTCGTGCATTTTTTGCCTTCATTTATTCTAAAACAGAAAGGTTGGTAGGTCGTGGTTGGAACCTGCTGGAGCAGAGAGAAAAAGCATCTTGTCCATTATAACGGAGGACTCAAACACGCAAGCAACCACCCTCTCCCGTTTTCCCCACACCTGGGTAGCCCTTAAAGCTGTAAGGTGTGCTATCCTCCAGAAAGGAGCCGAAATTTCCTCAAATCACACCTTGTTTCAAAAAAACATTTAGCTGTTATGTATTCAACAAATGCATTTCCTATGTGGGTAGCCTCTAAAAGCAAATGGTTCGACATGTTGGCGACTCCACACCCAGGCGTTTTTGGCATACTATACTGCATATACACACACACACACACGTGTGTGTGTATATATATATATATATATATATTTTCATGTTACAGCTAAGAGCTGCGGCCATGCTAATGCACCGCCATTTTGTGCTACACTTATTACTAGAAATATATATATGTGTATATATATGACAGCTGATGAAGGGGAATATTCCTTGTATAGTTTGTCTTGTACTGTTTTTTCGTTGTTAAAAAAAAGTTCGTTTCCTAGTTTGTTTTTTTGTTTTCGTTTCTCGTTGTGTTCTACGTTTATTTGTGGTGTCCTGTACTCATATATATATATATATATATATATGTGTGTGTGCATGTATATATATATACATATAGGTGTAGGTACGTACATATATGTACGCATATATATTTATAGTGAGGCCTTCCATCCCGACTGTTTTCATCCATAAACTCATTAGATGCATATTTTGCAAATATTACGTAGAAATAATTCTCACGTTTTATAATAAATAAATGTGAATAAAATAAGTGGAGAATGTTTAAATCTATTTGAAAATTGATGGTAATGAAGTTTTGGAGCAGGAGAGAGGAAGAACACTAATAAAAATAAAAAAAACTTGACCAACACAAATCGTCAACCACACAATCGGAATTTCTGCAAAATCTCATTAACCCCCAACTCCAAAAAAAAACCCCTCCATGCATTCTTTTCAGAAATGCTGTATGAAAAGGCGAAATCGAAGGTGGACGCAACCAAACTAGTTATGCGCTTGATTTAAAGACAGAATACGCGAGATTTTAAAATGATGGTGAAATATATATTAAAAAAAAACCCGGTTGATCGATAAGAGGTTGATCATGTATGGACGGATGGAGGGGGGTAACTACAAGAGTATCATCGAGTCCGCAGACGATGTAGAGCGAGGGCGCGACAACTTCCTCGTATAATAGGACCAGAGATTCTTCCCGTCCATATATTTTCACTGAGAGTTTTATATATTATGGATGAAGTATCAAATGCATTAATAAAAATGATCAAATCCTCAGAAAATAACCGTCTTTAGAAGAAAAAAAATCTGAGGGGGGGGAAAAGAGAGAGGAAGCCATGTTGCGTGTCAAGACTAAGGAAGATTCGAGAGAGAATGGCGAGCCTAGCGAGTGAGTGAGTGAATTAGAGATAGTCGTAACTGTCGAAACTCCCCCCAAACAGGACGGTTATGGCGAGAGGGCTACAACAGGCGTATTATTTGAATGGTGACATTATATACCAACTGACATTTTGGCAGAGAAAAACCCTTACGTGGTCATTCGTTTGATACGCTAAAAATAACAGCAAAACCAATTCATCCTCCTGACGAACCCCCATCCGTGTAGACGAGATGGTCAAGGATGGAAATGATGCCTTAAAACATGTTTGCTCGATCAAAGCTGTCATACAATTGGTATTTTTAATTATAATTAATAAATTTAAAAAGAAAACCCCAAAAAGCAAATCTTAGGTCAAGCATTTAAAAAAAAAAAAAATCAAAATATTAAAAACGCTTCCAAATTCAAATCTTTCCGAAATAAAAAGCCTTTTATCATCCCGGGGGTCGTTGGTGTAGACTGACCCTCCGTCTCCTCTTAAAATTGCAGGCTTTGTGCCTTAATTAGAAAATAATAAAAAGCTACCCCCGGGCAGGATGGGGGCTTGAGAAGCCAACAAAATGATAGCTGCTAAATTATTAACGAATTAAAAGAGATGGATAGGTTTTCATTCAAAATTTGACCTTTACACAGCAAAAACTTAAAAAGCCGCAATGACACAAACGATTTAATGAATGAAATGCGGGGGAAGAAGCTTCCATAATACCCAGGTTTGCTGCCCGCATCACTCAGATTTGCTCACCCCGAATAAAAATGGGGATAATCGCACTAGAATAGATAGAAAGCAGCTTTTAAATAACACTCATACATTTTATATATTTATTCTTCTGCCGGAATGCGGCCTCCGAGGATTCAAAGAGCAATTTATAATCGACCCTGGGTACTTCATGATATCCATCAATCATTTGAAAAAAATACGTAGAAAGAACGACACAACAGCAGTTTTAGATTAAACTGAATAGATGGGATGGACACGGATGGAAACTATAGGCAACAACGACTTAGTCGTTATACTCGTAGTATCCCTCCACCTAAAACGTGATGGTCACTACTGGAACGCCATTTGATCATTAACGCTGCTTTAATCAGAGCCGAGAGAATACGAGCGAACGCGAGTGCGCCACAGAGCGGTTGCTGGGAAATGCTAAACACAGCAGCCAAATCTCTTCTGCTGTCTTTGAAACAAGGAATGGCTTATTGGGATGTGGCTAAACAACAACGATATCGATTTAAAACAAGTCTCATGGAATTGACTGAGCAGCAGATTCGATGTATATATTATTAGTGGGAAGGAAATGGAAGGAAACAGTGGGATTAATAATAGTAATAATGGCAGTCTGAGATTACACATCATGTCTAAATAACTGGACTGGTAAAAATGCCTGCCTTTGAGCTTTGCTTTAGAGGTGTCTGTTGTACAGATTTTATTCAGGTTCGGGGCCAAACAATACGGTATCGACTACTAAAAACTATATAAGCCGAAGAAAACGACTGCTGAGCAGCAGTAATAATGTCTGTGGTGGGTTTGCATGAAGGAAGATGTTGGTGACTAAATAATGGTAATATTGTAGAGTAAGCAACATGGCGTCGTGTTCAGTAGATTCTAGAACTTTAGGTGGGAGGGGGGGGGGAAGCATTACCGATATTTCTTTCTTTCTTAAAACCGACGACGGCAGCGTATTTCGAAGGTACATAACATTTGTATAATGAAATAATTGAATATTTCTATGTCTATTAAAACGATAGAAATGTATTTAAGCAAAAAAAAATTGATACGAAAAAAGAAAAAAAATCTAATTACAAAGAGTTAATTTCATTAGAATTCAAGTCATCAGGACATGGAAACGGTTTTAGAATTTCTTTTTGGCATATAATGTAAGATATTCTAGCGATAAAATATCTTTCTACTACATAATTTTCAAAACGCGCTATATATAGCTTGACCTATGACCAAAAGGTTTCCAGTCGTAACCACACCGCCTCTCTTCATTTCAGAAACGAAGGACATTATTCAATGATAGATCGGGATGATATTTGATTGCTAATTAACTAGAGGGAGCAGACATATGCGAAGATGTTCCAAACGTGGCCACCCTGTCACTTTATAAAAGTGTACTCAATGAATTTAGCTATTTCTAGCATTCCCTAATAACTACGTAGACGCAATTATTCGCAAGCATGCACACACACACACACACACGTATACGGCATAACTACACTTTGGTGCCCCACGGATTTTCTTTATAGTACAGGTTTTTAAATGAAAATTCGCAGAGATGACCTTTCGAGAGTGTAAATTCCGATCGTGTTATAACATTAAGACAATATTTTGGATAAGTTTCGGACCACTCTACTACCAGGCCCCTGTTCCGACTGTGATCTTCAAACCACTTAAATACATTAAAAAAAATGCACGTTTCACTAAGTTACTAAGAAACAAAAGCCAAGAAAGGACACCAAATTGTTGTCTATTATAGAATCAGTCCCCTTTTCCGCATCTATGATGGAAGAACTAATAGTTATAAGAAATAACGGCACATTTTCACCCAACATCCATTATCATCAAACCATGAAAAAAGAGAAGGGAAGAAATGGGGAAACTACGTGGTCACACGACGACCAGCTAGAAATAGGCGCCAAAATTATCTTTAGACCACACCCTAAGTTTCAGGAGACGATCGTTAAGATACTGGATTGATTAATCACGGTTAATTGAATAAATTGCCGGTTGTTAATTATGTATGTGTATAGCCATTGTACAATGCTAATTACAATTTACTTTTTAATACGATTCCTATTCCATTTTATCAAACAGTCAGAAGATGGAGAGGCTGCGGCAGCTTCGCATCGTCTCTCGCCAGACAATGACGGTTGGCGCGCAAGAACCAATGAGGAGGCTTCTGTGTGTCACTAAACCAAGCTAGAAACAACAGTCCACATCGCACCTCATATGACATCCTGCAGTCGAGGAATAACGGGAAAATTACGTCATGGTAGTTACAGTAGCAAATATATATATTGACAATGAGGAAGGGAAGGTCACTGGAATGTCTCATGATCATGATGTTTAACCCTAGGTCGGCTTTGGAACTTGACCAGAGGTTAAACAAGCAATGGTTGGATGCGGTGATAGTTTTGGAAGCACCATACTAATGTGATTTTCACCTTTCCTTAATTTAAATACCTGAAAGACCATTTCATAACGGTACATTTTCTGAAACAAGCCATTTTAGCAATTTAATCCCCATGAAAGGCACACAAAGGGCTGTTACAAGATGCATGTTTTAATAATACGTATTGTGTATTTTACATATGTTCACAATATGTAGACACGCATAAACACACCTATATCATACGCCAAGATATATATATACATACACACTTATTTGAAGCTAGGCATTATATCTACATTAGGAACTGCATAGAAACCATGCCAAAACTGATTGACACATCGAAGCACGATGCAATCCACCTTCTCAGAACCGCTTAACTCTTGCCAGCATGGGAAGTGGACATATATGTAACTATTATCTATGTAAATGCATATACATCGATTCAAAAACATGTATATACATTGCTACATTGGCAGCCATTTGTACTCGCAAGAAGAATGCAAACGCTGCGATAAAAAGTCACGTGTCTCACGAATGTAGTTTGCTCAGACATGGAACTCGAGTTGTTGCCTTTACAAAGACTATTCGAATATCCAAAGGTTTAAATATTACACCAGCCACACACACAAACAATGGAAGCAGCTCACATTAGGCTTTGCTCTTTTGAAATCTCATCTAAAATAAAACACTGACGCAGAAGAAAATAAGTGGCGAAGCCTCGTGGGTGTAAGCTAGTTGTGGTGGATTCGTTGGTGCTGCTGGGAGACTGACATTAAAACTGATAGATGTGACTATAAGTAATTGCCCTGATGCGTGCGTGTAAGAAAGATGAGGCTTTTCAAAATTAATTACAAGCGTTTTTGCACTCTTATCCTGATTGACTTTTTCCAGTTTACCATGAAGTAAAAGGGAGGCGTCATCAATGATCTTAGTTTAGCTGAAATATTGTGAATTCTTTCTTTTTAACTATTTCATCCATCTTGGGAGACGGTTATGATAGGAAAAATTTACCGGAATAGAAAGAGCGAAAGCAGAAAAAAACTATAGAAGCAAAAGAATTATTCAATTCGTTGCTCTTGCTCCCTTTTTTTAGGAGGTAAAAGATAGCTATTCAGAAAGTCACACAAGATTACCCCACAAAATGGTTTAAACAGAATTTAAGGTGTTAAACTGGGCGACGTTTTACTTGGACCACACAAAAAACTGATCGATGATTCGATGCAAATATCATCGCAAGGTACCTTTGCCAACGATTGCACAATTCACCAGCATAAAAGAAAGAACAAGACCAGAAATCTGGAGGTGGGTAATCGATCATATCGACCACAATACATGACTGGCACTTTAAATTTTATAGAAGTTATAACAAAATCAAAGCTGACACCGGCAGGGTTTGAACCCAGAATCTCAAGAGAGCCGGCCGAAATATCTCAGACGTTCTAACCACTTTACCAATCCATTCATGAAATAACAGTAGTTTCTAATTTTGGGCAAAAAGACCAGCAATTTTGAAGTGTTTGAAATAATGGTAATAAATAAGAAAACAAGTATGTTTTTTTTTTAAATTCAAAACATTTATTTTCTTTTTAACCGATAGATAGCAGCTGACAATTACTCGACTATGTAAGGTATTTTATATGTGTGTGTGTATGGTGTGTGTGTGTGTGTGGAACAACTTAACGGACGAGACTTAGTTGTTGGATGTGGCCCATCAATGTAAGGCAATTCCTGTGGAATTAGAGTCGGAAATTAATGAGCCTAAAACATTAAACCTCGGATATGAGTTTTTTTAAGCCCCCCCCCCCCGGATACCGTAGATTACTATTTAGGAAGGAAAAAAGAACTTGACCACTTCCAGCAATTTATCCGATTCTACTTGAAAATATTTCCAGAGTGTTTTTAGCAATTTGGAGATGAGGATTCTCCAAAAATGTTAAACTTTAAGGAATAAAGATCTTAAATTACTTTAGAATCACGATATATATATATATATATATACATACATACATGTCCTTAGAGACTCCTGGTATTTTAATTTCCGACTCTATTCTCCATGAACGCCTATTCATATAGAATGGAGAGGGGGAGAGAGGGAGAAAGGGAAGTTTAAAGAGCAATTGACAGAGTTTGTGAAAAATAGTCTTTGGTTTCAAGTTTGAGGTAATTTTTTTTTGATTACAAACTAAATAGGGAAAATATAAAATATTGCAAAGTAATGAAATGGAGGGGAGGGGAAAAAATAATAATAATAAAGGTCAAGATATTTACTTAAAGAAGTGAATAATACATTTGTTGTAAAAAGAAATTTTAAAGCATTTCGACCATTTAAAGGCGAATGATTTGGTTTATACAGAAATTTGAGAGAACAAGACAAAAAAAAAAAGTAACTGTGTGCTTTCATGACCGAAATGTTAGGTTTTTCTTCTTTTGAATGTATTTTAATATTAACTTAGCCATTTTTCACAGATGCTTTCAGCAGCAGTAAAGTGTCTTTTTAGGAATAAAAGGGAAAAATATGGTGGGATTCTCTTCTTCCTTGTTACCTTTTGTTTTTGTTAATAATGAAGTCTCTTAGTTAAAAAAAAAGAAAGAAAGAAAAAAGGACAATTTTGTTTTAGGAAGGAAACCGGTAAGTTGAAAGTGGGGAAGTCAAGTGGATGCATTTAGACAATTATAGTTTCATTCACTTCTAGGATGTGATTTATTATATAGGACAGGATTATTGTAATTGGAGCTAATTGCTTTGATTCTGCAAACCTACTTAAATGTATTGTAAGTAAAAAGCAAGCGGCATATTCTTGTTTTAATGTCAGAAAAAGTAGAAATATTGGTTGTTTAATTAAAAACATGAGGCATGTGTGTGTTGGTTTTTTTTTCCTTTTTCTATATCCATTTTATTCAAAGGCGTCACAGCATTTTTGGGGCATATTTTTTTTCTTTTTGGTTTCCTTACAGAAATAAAAAAAAAAAAAACATATTTCGAAAAAGAAATAGTTTAGATTTTTTTTTTAATGCTCAGTAAAGAAAAGAAAAAAACATTAAGGCATATTTAAATTGAAAATTAAAATAAGAAAATATAATAATAGAGCGATTACAGAAAAGAGAGAAGAGAAGAGAGAGTCTGGTATGTTTGTGTTCTTTTTTCTTTTGGTTCAGAAATAATCAAAGAAAAAGAAAAGGAAGTTTATAAAGCAGACCCACCACCAACTATTTAACTACCACATGCAAACCTGCCCGGGTATATTTTTGGTTTAGGAACAACAAAAAGGGTCTCCTCTTCGTTTAGACATGGCCTTTTACTATGTAAAATGTATTTTGTGTTTGTATGAAGTGTTTTAAATTGGAAAAAGTACCTGCAAGGAAGGAAGAACAGAAGGAGTCCGTGTATATATATATATATGGTATATATTCCACATACACGTCAATTAGAGGCCAGAGTACCTGCAAGGAAGGAGGGTAGGTAGATAGCTAGGCATGTAGGTATATAATGAATATTTAACATATATATATATTGACCCATTGAAGGTTTAGTGTTGACCGGAAAAGTTCTTACCGTAGTAGCAAGAATAATAAAGTAGCAAGAGTACAAGAGCTGAAGAATCCTTTCTTTGGAACGGATTTTATTTATTTTTTTTTTTTGAAGGTATTTTTTTTAATGTATTTTTTCCATTTCTTGCTCCTTTAATCAGAATCAGAGTTCATTAATTACATCGTTTTTCAGAACATTTCCTTTTCTTTTCTTTTTCAAAAAATTCCTCATTTATTCGTTCTGAAGTTTGATGACAGAAGAAAAATATAATATATATATATAATATATATATATAACACACACACATATATATATATATATATATATATATATGTATATTTTCGCATTAAGTTCCTTCCAGTGGATGTTGTATTTCTTGCGGCTAGGTCCAATTAAGGAGAGAAAGAGGAAACCAAAATGTGGTGGAGGAGGTCCGAGCAGTTTAAGCTTTGTGGATGATGGAAAAAGAAAACAAAATTAAAATATTAAACTAATATGTAATTAATACATATATATCTTTATATAGATATAGGGTGTTATTCCTTTTTACACAATTAATCATGTTCGAACCTGATGCCAAACGGAATGAATGAATGCGTCGTCATTTTTGGGTAAAAAAAAAATTTTTTTTCCTTTTTTTTTGTTTCCATGATCCTTGGTTCAATTCTTCTGGAAGTATTTTTTTTTTTGTATTTCCACATTTGTAGCAAAATTTTCTTTTTAGATATTTTTTGTTCTTTCTTTTTTTTTTTATTTGTCATTACTAAACTGGGAAAGTGTTCGTGTTTTTTTTATTGTCTTAAGTAGAAGAAGATAGGGCAATCCGATCGCTCACAGATGCGTAAAACTAATTAATAATATATTAAAGAGCTAACAAGCACTAATTGGAGAAAAAGAACAAAAATAAAAGGGGGGGGAGAAAAAAAAAAGCCGGTCGGTGGTCGAAGAAAAAGGCCCTTGTTAATAACTTTTATATATGTGTCATTCCTTGTGTGCCTTAAACATTTATTTGGGGGTCATTTCGCCACTAAAGAAACACAGATGGAGTTAAGATGACCAATTAATTGTTCGCTAATTAAGTATTAAGGGAAAAAAAAAATAGCGAACAACTATTCCTCCCACTGCATACCTATGCAATTTATATGTATAGGTAGGTAATTAAGGGAGTGGGGGAAAAAAAAAAGGGGCCATTGCTGTAAATACATATAAATAATGATGTACAATTTGGAAGCTGTGGAAGAAACCCATTTTGAAATGTCTTTTTTTCTTTTTTATTTCGCAGGCGTGGGAAGATCTTGATGATGGGGGGGGGGAAGTCTCTTGAATTCTGTAGAACTGTGCTAGACATAGAATAATATATATTTACCATTCCCTGCTCCCACCCTGGGTCTAATTGCGTCTAAACTTGCAAGGTGAAAAGTTTATATATATTTATATAATTATTGTATATATATATGTGTATAAGTAATTAATTAGCTTAATTTGGCTGGCGTGGTTGGTTGGTTGGTTGGCTGTGAAGTTATTGGGAGAAAAATTAGAAAACATTTTTTCTTTTTTTTGTTGTTCTTGTTTCAATTGTTTTAACCCCTTTTTTTGATTTTTTTTTTTGAAGTAATATGTAATATATATATTATCAGACAGCATTCATCATTATTATTTTTATCTTCTTCGGTCATATCACGATCCTTTTCTTAAAACAAACGATAGAAAGATAGATAGAACAGGAGAGGAGAGGAGGGTGGTGGGTATGGGTGGTTGGGCGGGTGGGTACGAGAGAAAGGAAGGAAGGAAGGAGAGAAAAAAATTTTTGGTTTCAAGAGATAAAGAAAGGGTGGGTGGGGTGGGGATGGGGAGAGAGAGGGGGGATATATAATAATAAAACAAAAAAAAAAAATCAAAATCAAATCAATAGTCACAGTGTTCTAGATGGGACATCGTTTTATGCAGCGCTTCGTTGACTTTTCCGGTCGAGCCACCTTCCTTACAGTGAGCAACGATGATCGACTTCTCCGACCATTGAATACTCAAGCTACCTTGTCCACCTTTTTTGCAGAATAAAAATCTGTCGTCCTTTCGTATGAAATTGTATTTCTCACCGCACATTGTAACTCCAGTGCTTGACAAAGTATCGTTCTGTTGATCGTTTATAGAACTGGCAAATTTTGAAGCTTCTTCGGGTGAAATATTCAACACATTATCCTGGCTGGTCGTCCAAATCGTACCGTCTCGGCCTAAAATACATCCTTTGTCGCAGTCCCCACAACTTTTCTGAATAGTTTTTACATAATCATTCCAGCTCGCCATCTTTGGTTATTATATCTATGAATTATTATTATTGAATATTTGGTATTATTTTTTGGCACCCCTGGATTGAGGTAGGTAGGTGGTGATATCGACAAGAAAATCTGTTTTTCCCACAGGAGGTACAAGACTATCACTCTTGCTTGTTTGCCGGGGGTTATTAGACATATATCTCCCTCAGTAGGATATTTCTATATATATATATTTATATATATATCCACTGTATATAAGCTTTATCATGCAATACGCCACACAGCCTATACGGTTGCCAGCAGAGATCTGAGACTGAGCGACTCTCGCAGCTGGCCTTTATATATACTCATACACATACATACGTATACACACATCAACACATAACCATACACACATTCACACACACACGGTGGCACAAGTGTACACGCACGCTCAAATCGTCCAATCAGAGAAGAGATAAACAGGAAACTGGTTGTGTCCCTTCACCCCTTTTTATTGCATTTTTCATCCATAAGATGTCGCGAGTGGCAGCCTCCTCATCCTTCCATTGTTTTATCAACAGACATCTTCACTCAGATGTATGACGTCACCAATAACGTGATCTTTCTTCTTCAGTGTTAAGTCTTCCTCCGCCCCCCCACACCCGGTTAATTTATTCATTTCTTCTCCTTCCTCTCTTTTATCTTTGTCTCTCTCTCTTTGGCACAGATTTTTTTCTATATTTTATTTAATAGCCATTCCACAGCATCACACTCACATATAACATACACACACATTTATATATCTATATGTGTGTGTGTTATATATGTGTTTTATATATATATATATATATATATATGTGTGTTATATATGTGTTATATATATATATATATGTGTGTGTGTATATATATATATATGTGTGTGTGTTATTGTGTTATATATATATATGTGTGTGTGTGTTATTGTGTTATATATATATATATATATATATATATAACCACATATACAACACAAACATATTGAACATACATATATGTATAACACACAGACACACATGTTCAACAAACGAAATAAGTATTAGAAATTAGTGACGACATTAAACTAAAGGGATATGATAGTAATTTTTAATTAACAAAACTAAATTAGGGTGGTATTTATTTAGAACAATATATAATTAAATATATATAAATATACATTATATGTAATATGATGATGATATACATATATATATTATGTGTGTATATATATATACATATATATATATATGTGTGTGTGTGTATATACATATATACCTACATACATACATGTATAGAAGCCGGTTTGTATTTCTGTTCATCATGCAACATGTAAAATAATTAAACTGCGGTGTCTTTAAAGGGGAAATCCGTGTATTGCAGTGAACAGTATATAAAGCCTTGCAATTTAGTGACATGACATTAAATACCACCCAAAATAAAATCATAATAAACTAATAAATGTTATTAATTAGTAAAGCAATTAAGATGCTGTTTGTTTGGAGCCCTGACACATCAGACATATCAAGCCGTGACCATCCCGTCTTTGACATCCAAAGTGTCCTTACTTTGTAAGATATATATAATATACATTTATATTTTTGGTTTTCAAGACGGTAGTGTAGAGCAGTGATGATTAACCTGCGGCCCGCGGGACTTTCTAAATGGCACGCTTAACGGAAATGTACAGTAATGCGACCCGGCTGATGACGAACCATGTCTGATGCGGCCCGCTTCTCGAAAAAGATTTGCCTATGTCTGATGTAAAGGATGGTTAGAAGGAAACCCGGTTGCTATTTCTAGCAGAACGAGTTACCACATTAAGGTCTTCCTCGATACACATCTTAACATTACATTCATTTATAGATTTCTTTTCGATTTTCGATTAACGTCGGTAAAGTACAGGATTACCGAAGAATTTAAATTGCAATTCTAAAATGACAGACATTTTTCTGCAGCTTAATTATGATAAGACTTGTTCTTAATGCAGTGGGAAAGAAAGAAGGCTTTCGGTTACTTATTGTGGGTGTTAGTGTATAAAACTTTCAACTATTAATTCTATATGGATCGGTTATTCATTTTAACGATCTATTTTAACTATTTTGTCTTTATTCACCTCCCCACAATTTTTTCTACGAAATATGGAATACATACATACATTCATTTAATCACACACACATAGACATATATATATATACACATACATATATGTATATTCACACATGTATATGCATATATATATATATATATATATATATAATATATATATATATATATTATATATATATATATATATATATATACATCAGTTTAATGAACTGGAAAATGCCTAAATAGTGCTGCCTTATCGTAGATGTGTCTCATTTAACAAGCTCAAAAGTCTTGAAGTATTTTTCTTTACTAATATTAACAACCATAGAATAAAAGAAAAGGAAAAATAAAAGATTAATTGGGGAATATTTAAAATTCTACATTTAACAATCTCTATTTTCGGACTTTTTAAATTGTCAGTTAATTTGAGATTAATATTTAATAGTAATTTAGTAATTGTTCAGTTGTGGTAAACAAATCTATGATTAAGGATATTCCATCCGTCTTTTGTATGTCCAAAACTAACTATTATTAATCGATATGCCTGTCCTTCCTTTCTTTTTTGAGACGAAATGGCGAGTTTAGAGGGAGATTTGACTGCTATGTCTAGCAAACAGTTGGAGCAACCACGTGCAGGCTCCGTCGTTGTCTTGAAGATAACGGTTTAATCTTTCTATAATGGAACATCAGAAGAAATATATAGGGTTATTTGGGGGTAGAATAGGATGATAGAAATGGCTTAGGAACCAAAGGGTACCTAATTACATATGATTCTTCACGTTTCCGCTCTGAGGTGATTTCCGATTCTACCACCTCAGATGGCGGTCGGCACTGAATCATTTTTTGTATGGTTGCTCCCAGGTTGAAATTATTTATCTTATGTTTGGTTGAGACGAATGACACCTATCTGTTCCTAATTCTTACTCGTTGTTCCATACTATGTTCGCTAAAAAAAGGAAGAACGAAAGAAATCTTCGAGATCTATTGGAAGAAGTAGACAGGAGGATGCCAAATTTCGTTCCTCTCTTCTTTGGTTCCATGTGACAATTCTTCTTATTAATTAATAAGAGACGGGGAAATTTAACATTCTATCATTTCGTTGATTTCTTTAGTAAAAGACACAAATTTCGAAGAAAAACTTTGGATATTAAGGCAATCTTTTGTTTCTCAAAAGAAAAAACAAGCAAAGATGTTGAAGCGCTTTTTTTTACATTTACTGCCACTCCCCTTACTTTGGTTGCTTTCGCCGACCAAAGTACAACAGGAAATTTTGTTGAGAAACTTAAAGGCGATCTTACGTTCTTCTGGTCCCAACGAAAACAGAAAATAAGAAAAAGAAAAGAAAAGAGAAGTCTGTTTATTTGTGTGTCACAATCATTTTTTTTTTTAATAATCAAGAATTTGGTAAAATAACTTTATTAATTATCTGGTATAGCAAAAATTGTTAGAATATTTACTTAAAACATGAAGACTTTCAAACAGAATGTATGTATTTTTTTTTAACACAGAACCAGGACTGATTTCAGACGGGCTGACTCCAGTTATCATCATCATCATCATTGACATTTTTTCATGTCCATCTTCCATACTGACCAGGGCTGGACAGTTTTAGAGGACCCAAGGCATTCAAGGACTGCATCATGTTTGAATATCTACTTTGGCATGGTTTATAGGGCTCAATGCCTTTCCTAATGCCAACCATTTAATAGAGCAAGGGTCAGTGAACTGGGGTGGAAATTACATAAAATGTCCCATGTTATGACAGAAATCTTTTCTTCTGGCAACCCTGCATTTGTCCAATGTAACAGACATGTTTAGGGGACATTTTTGGATGTCAACTGCTGTGAAGGTTCTCAAAACTGCACTCACAAGGCTTTGGTCGGCCAGAGACTATAGTAGAAGGTGCCACGCAGTGGGACTGAACCCGGAACCATGTGGTTGGTAAGCAAGCTACTTACCACACAGCCACTCCTGTGCCTATTTATATTAGGAATTTTATTAAACAACATCATTTAAATATTTTGGTGTGTTATACTTGCTTTTTGTCCCCTTTTCAGCTTGGTCCTTTTATCAGTCTCTTTTGCTGAATTGCTAAGTTATGGGACCATAAGCACAAAAACACTGGTTGAAGAGCAGCAGAGGGGAACAAACACAGACACATACACACATGATGGACTTCCTTCAGTTTGTGCCAACTAAATACACTTAAAAGGCTTTGGAAGGCCCAAGTCAATAGCAGAAGACACCTAAGGTGAGATACAGTGGGATTGAACCCAGAGCGACGTGGTTGGGAAGCAAGCTTCTTACCACATATCCTGCTCCTATTCTTCCTTTTATTATTTTATTTGTTTCAGTTATTTGACTGTGGCCATGCTGGAGCAACGCCTTTAGTCAAACAAATCAACGCCAGGACTTATTCTTTGTAAGCCTAGAACTTATTCTATCGGTCTCTTAGCCGAACTGCTAAGTTACAGAGATGTAAACACACTAACATTGGTTGTCAAGCAATGCTGGGGAGACACAAACACACACACACACACATACACATACAACAAGCTTCTTTCAGTTTCCATCTACCAAATCCATTCATAAGGCTGCCATGCCCAAGGGGCCATATGGTGGGACTGAACCTGGAACCATGTGGTTGGTAAGCAAGCTTCTTACCACACGGCCATTCCCACTCATATGCGCATAAACTTTAACAGCAAACTCTTTCATGAACCCCACCACACACACCAAGGGGCAAATGGAGTCTACTATAGCCTTAGGTTGACCAAAGACTTGCTCCCCTGTGACTTTTGTTTGTTGCCCAAAAGAAGGAAATTGGAACTGTCCCTGACCTTCTCTGCCATCCTGACCTTGCTCCCTGTATCTTTTGGCTGTTGCCCAAAAGATAGGCATCAAAATTGCCCCTCATCCTCCTTACCATCCAGACCTTGCTCCCCGTCCCTTTCGGTGGTTGCCCCAGAGGTGGCAATCAAAACTGTCCCTCACCCTCTCTACCATCCAGACCTTGCTCCCTGTCTCTTTTGCTTGTTCCCCAAGCTAATGGAGAGCCCTAGGTGCAGTCATTGAGAAGATAAAGAGGAAGGAAGCTGTAACTAAGGTCCCGGGCACCTTCCCTTTGGAGGAGCCTTTATGAAGAAGGGCTACAGTTCTACAAGAAATGCATCAAAGCGAGAGGATCCTACTTTGAAGGGGATCAGTGTTTTGTACTTATTTGAAATTAGTAAATGTGCCCCCTGAAAAAAGTCTCAAAACTTCTGGAATGCGCCTTGTGTATCATCGGTCCATGTTATTTGCATGGATTTCTTTGACCCTCTGTTGCCATCCAATTCTCTATGAATTTAAATTGGAAGCTTCAGTCATATCAAACCTCTCATTAGCTGATTAAATAACTCTGTGGATGTAATTACTTTCAGTTACTCTCTTGATGGAGCTTGGCGTTCCCATCCATTGATCTTCCGAGGTTTCTCCACTCAGCCTCAATGGAAGAGACCCCTTTGGCTCAGATGGACTCTTTTATGAATTCACTTCAATCACTTACGACAGTAACACCACAAAGGTGAACACTGTTAATCAAAAAGTTAGCTTTTTTAACTGTTAATCCATTATCGAGGAAGTTAACTTTGATAACCGTTAATCAGTTAATTACTTCCTAATGTAAAGGAAGTTATCACCAACCACATGGCTCTGGGTTCAGTCCCACTGCATGGCACTTTGGCCAAGTGTCTTCTACTAAAGCCACAGGCCGACCAAAGCCTTGCGAGTGGATTTGAAGATGGAAACTGAAAGAAGCCCATCATATATATATTATTGAAATGGATAAATGAATTATCTTGTTACGGATTATTCAAAATTTAACCGATACCTGGGTAGCAAAAATCACAACAGAAAAAACACGGTTGAAGTTACGACCATGTGGTGTCACAACCGTGCCTTAGCGCGGTTAATTGAAGTTTAATATATTTAGTGAAGTGAAGAAATGGAGCTGAACGAAGATGCTACAGAATTCCTTTTATTATTTTCTACACATGTTTCAAAGGCCGCAAATTTCCAAATTCGGATTGAATAAGGGGACCATTTTGCAGCTTTCTCTTCAGGAAAATCCAGGAATTTAAATCTCCAAACAAATGCGCAGCAAGCAATTCGAACAAAACGCTCCCTAGGAGCCCATGGACTGGCACAAACTCTATAAAGACACCCTTCGGTCATGAATGACCAGGGGATAGCACCTTGAAAGTTCTCCTCTGAGGCTCAAGTCTGGGCAAGATTGCAATACCAGCCACCCCTTTCCACACCACCAGTGTTATCCAAGAGAAAGGCAAAGGGGCCGATACAGCTTGGCACCAGTGATGTCACAACTCATTTCTACAGCTGAGTGAAAACTGGAGTAACATGGAATAAAGTGTCTTGCTCAAGAACACAACACACACCCTGGTCTGGGAGTCGAACTCATTCCCTCATGATTGTTAGCCTGACTCTCTAACCACTGAGCCATGCATCTTCACTTAACACACAGATACCAATTCAAAATCTGCCGAGGTTGACCCCTACTGATCAGCTGGTCCTTATTTTATTGACCCTGGAAAGATGAAAGGCAAAGTCAACCACTGCAACATTTGAACTCAAGAAGAAATGCCACTAAGCATTTTGCCCCATGAGGGGACAATTCTGCCAGCACACTGCCTTAACAATCCTTTGTATTATACGCACAAGACATGAAATTTTGTGGGAAAGGGTAAATTGATTATATCAACCCCAGCGCTCATCTGGTAATTATTTTATCAACCCCAAAAGAATGAAAGGCAAAGTTGAACTTGTTGCAATTTAAACTCAGAACATAAAGAAGGACAAAATAATAATAATAATCATCATCATCATTTAGCGTCCGCTTTCCATGCTAGCATGGGTTGGACGGTTCAACTGGGGTCTGGGAAGCCAGAAGGCTGCACCAGGCCCAGTCTGATCTGGCAAAGTTTCTACGGCTGGATGCCCTTCCTAACGCCAACCATTCCGTGAGTGTAGTGGGTGCTTTTTATGTTCCACCGGCACAGGTGCCAGGCAAGGCTTGCAACGGCCACGATCGGATGGTGCTTTTTATGTGCCACCGGCACGGGGGCCAGGTGAGGCTGGCAACGGCCACGAACAGATGGTGTTTTTTCCATTCCACCGGCATGAGGCCAGTCGGGGCGACGCTGGCAACGGCCACGTTCGGATGGTTCAATAATAATAATAATAATAATAATAATAATAATAATAACAATGATAATGAAATTATTGTGCATAGTGCTCAGGTGCACCATACACTACATAGTGTAGCTAGTGAGTGGGGGGCAGTAGGGGCAGTTCACCCCGGGTGGCTTTTCATTAGGGAGCAGCACTTTTGGATCTGCTGTAGGCAATATGTGTTTTTTGTGGGTCCAGGGGTGGCAAACGGAAGGGCTGCCCCCAGGTACACACTCCAGCTATACTAGTGGCACTACAATTTATCAAAGGTGCATGTACAGTACATAGAATTATATAGAAAAGTCAGGAAGGTGAACAGTGTATGAGCCATGATAGACATGTGGGTGGGGGGGAGGGATATCAGGTGTAGTGTTGGCGAATTTCAGGAAGCATGGAGGTTTTAAAGGATGCAATGTCTCAGCAACTAACAACTGATGCAGGTAGTTTGTTGCATGCTTAAGCAACTCTGAGTGTGAAAAAAAGTTTCTGAAAGTCATGGGAGCTGTGCTGTTTTCTGTCTTTGTATAGATGCCCACATGTGTTAGACACATGGAGCTCAAAAAGGAGCTCAGGGTTGTTGTAGGCAAGATGGTTAATAATTTTGTGAGTGTTTACGAAATCAGTTGCAAGATGTCAGAGCTTCAGTGTATCCATGTCAAGGGAAACAAGGCATTCAGAGTATGGTAGATGCCTGACGGAGGGTACTCGCTTGGTTCCACGTCTCTAAACAGTTTCCAGGAGGTCAATGTTCTGAGCAAGATAGGGGTTCCAGACTGGTGGGACAAATTGCAAGTGTGGCTGCACCATAGCCGTACACAGCCTTAAAAGTCACCAAATGCCCAGCATACAGACAAACCTGCTAGCTTGCCACCTTGTAATGCGAATCAATGTGTTACATATAACTGGGCAATGTCTAATTTGATCTCAAGAACGAGAAAAATCCTTGTTTTTTGTCCCTTAAAAATAAAAACCCTGCAAACAAAAAGTCCTTCTACGTTGAAAATTTAAAAAAGATAGAAAAGGAAAATGAAAAGGACGATGACTTCGTGGACATACAAAACGGACGAGATGATCATGACTGGAAAGCCTATGGAGTGACCTGGGGCTAAATAGCAACAGCAATAACTGCTGTATCTTCCAGCCGTGGGAATCGATGAATGCGTGTGTGAATAACGTTATGAGAAAGAGGAGAAAAACCACGGTCTAAGGGAGGTAATTCGTGCAAGCGCAAATTTAATGTGGATCCAATATCTCCAGGACGGAAGGATATTGTCACGTAAAGCCGTATCGATATCCCTTTATTAAAATTACTAGCAGTATCGCCCGGCGTTGCTCGGGTTTGTTTCAACCCTTTAGAATAGGAATTTTTGAAAAGTAGAAATTTTGCATTATGTAGCTTGTTATTCTCTTTAAGTGAACATTTTTCTGGTTGAAATACACCGAAAAATGGCGACACAGCAGTCAAAAAATCGTAAAAAATAGGGATTTTCATAGAAAAAAAAAGCACATTTTTGATGTTAACGTGGTCCGATTTGAATTTTTCTTCTACGGAAGGAAGAGCAAGCCTTCTTCTATCATACTCTCAATTTTGGTCAACTTGTGCTACAGGGTCTCGGAGGAGATAGTGTTAGTTGAAGGCTACTAAACCTGCCATACACAGACAACTTCAGCTTTATATATATAGAGCGAGATTTTATTCTTTCACTTGCTTCAGCCATTGGATTGTCAAGCAGTGGCGGGGAGGGGGGGCCAATACAGACACATTCATATACACGTGTGTGTATATAAACTAACCGGTGCTGGTTTGCTTACATCCAGATGGCTCAGTGGTTTGGTAAACGAGGCTGATAAAATAAGAACTAAGGTTTAAAAAATAACTACAGATGTTGATTTGTTCCTCTATGTGGTGAGTGATGCTTGCTGCAGCCTGGCCACAGCACAGTGACTGAAGCAAAAAAGAAAGAAAGAAAGAAAACGATATATGCAAGTAGGATATATGCAATATAGGTGCAGGAGTGGCTGTGTGGTAAGTAGCTTGCTTACCAACCACATGGTTCCGGGTTCAGTCCCACTGCGTGGCACCTTGGGCAAGTGTTTTCTACTATTGCCTCCCGACCAAAGCCTTGTGAGTGCATTTGGTAGACGGAAACTGAAAGAAGCCCGTCGTATATATATGTGTATATATATATATGTGTGTGTGTATTATGTACGTGTGTGTATATGTTTGTGTGTCTCTGTTGGTCCCCCCCCCCCAACATCACTTGACAACCGATGGTGGTGTGTTTACATCCACGTAGCTTAGCAGTTCAGCAAAAGAGGCCGATAGAATAAGTAGTAGGCTTCCAAAGAATAAGTCCTGGGGTTGATTTGCTCGACTAAAGAGTACAATGGTGGGTTTGGGTAGTTTTTAGGCGACACTCCTGCATCTAGTCCCTGTCCTGTTCTCCGGCTGTTGTCAAAGAGTATCCATTTCTCATCACAAATAATGATTTGATGCAAAAATGGTCTTTTTCCAGCCGAGAAAGCCATAAGGAGCACACTTCAACATATTTGTTTTTAATCTCATTCAGTTGATGTGGAACAAACCCAATCTGTCTTCTTGACTTTTCCAATATTTTACAGGTGTCCAAAAACAGTTGTGCGAAATGTTTGGAGTTCTGATGAAAGTTTTTGAACCTCTGTTCTCGGATTTTGTTCAACCAAAGCATTTAATCCATCATGCCGAATGACTGGTTTTGGCCTACCCCTTGCTTCATTTTCAAGGCTCACACACATGCATACACACAAATGCAAATACACACACACACAGGCACATGTACACTCAAACAAACACATGCGCGCACACACAAACACATACACAAATTCACACACACATGCATACACACACACAAACTCACACACAATCACATGCATGCACAAACACACACACACATGCACATACCCACAAACACACACAAGAACACAAATGCACACACACAAATGCACATGCACATGCACACACTCACATACATACACACACACACACACTCACACACACGTGTTCTCTTTTTTATAGATATCTCAGTGTCCCTATCTGCTGGAGATAAGGTAGGACAAGTGCTGTGCTAATGATGTCCATAAGGTTCAAACACGTGGCCACAGCTGTTCTCAAGGCTTCAGACACACAGACTGTCTTTAATGGCATGCCAGGAGATAAGATAGGAAAACTACTGTGCTGATGATACTCATTGAGGCTGAAACATGTTGGTGCAGATGTCTTCATGTCTTCAACAATGAGACTCTTTTCCTTAGCGGCTTGCCAGGAGTTAAAGTATAATAACTGCTGTGCTGATGATTCTCACTGAAGCTGAAACATGTGGCTGCAGTTCTCCTCTTGGCTCCAGACAATCAGATTACCTTCTCCTTAGTTGCATGCAAGGAGTTAAACTATGATAACTGCTGTGCTGATGATAGCTGTTAAGGCTGAAAACATGTGGTTGTAGTTGTCTTTATGGCTCCAGAAAATCAGACTGAAATTTCGTTAATGGCATACGAATCATGGAGTATCTATTCTTGACATCATCTTTCTCCCCTTTTCCAATTTGGAGCTGGAAGTGATTACCACCAAGCTTTTGTTGAATGCTCTCAAGTGGAAAAACTTGTTTAAAGATCAAGAGTTTCTCTTTTGTATAGTATTTAATATGCATTCATTGTAAGCTGTTGGTTTTTGCAGAATTGAGGTTGTGAACTGTTAACATCATTAGAACATCAGAACAAGTGATTTGCAGTATTTGTTCTGCTCTTTACATTTCGAGTTCAAATCCTGCTAAGGTCAACCTAGCTTTACATCCTTCCTGAGTTGATAAAATAAAATAACAGTCCAGTTATAATGTTGATAATATAGCAGATTCAAAACCAAATTGACAAATTATCACAGCTTAGTAACAGCTATTTCACATGATCAGCCAATTAACAGACCAATCAGCATGAAGACGTCATGTGATGCAACCTTTTAGAACCTTCTAGAACATCTCCTAACGAAGCTTATAAATAAACAAGATTTGGGCACCAAATTGCAGAGTGTTGTGAATCACCACCAAGAAAACCATCTCATTTTTCCGTATTTAACAGTTGTTTTTACAAATTCTTATTCAACCAGGCAGGCAGCAGCCATGGATTTAGCATGTCTTATCTACAGCCTGGACATCATATTCCCTGTGTCTCTTTAAGCAACTATTTTGTCATAACTACAGAATTGACCTTTCCAGTGTATATGCTTTGTTGTTTGTATCCTTAATTGCTAAACCGTTCAGTGACATGCAACCAAGAGAATACCCTCCATCAGGCATTTGCCATATTCTGAATGCCTTACTTCCCTGGGCATGGACACATTGAAACTCCGACGTCTGGCAGTTGACTTGGCAGACACCCATAAAATTATTAACCATCTTACAAACAATAACTCTGAGCACCTTTTCAAACTCCACCTGTCTAACACCCATGGGCATGTTTACAAAGTAAGAAAACAGCACAGCTCCCATGACTTTCGGAAACATTTTTTCATGCTAAGAGTTGCTGAAGCATGGAACAAACTGCCGGCATCAGTTGTTAGTTGTCGGAGCACTGCATCCTTCAAAACTTCCATGCTTCCTGAGTCCGTCTGTCTAACACCCGTGGACATGTTTACAAAGTCAGAAAACAGCACAGCTCCCATGACTTTCGGAAACATTTTTTCACGCTGAGAGTTGCTGAAGCATGGAACAAACTGCCGGCATCAGTTGTTAGTTGTCAGAGCACTGCATCCTTCAAAACTTCCATGCTTTCTGAGATTCGCCAACACTACACCTGATTTTCTCCCCTCCATACACACGCAAGCATGTATCTGACTCATACATTGTTCGCTTTCCAGGCCTTTGTACATTACTGCATATGCTTTATGTGCACTTTTGACAAGTTGTGGTGCACCTGAGCACTGTATACAATAATTTCATTATTATTATTATATTATTATTATTATTAAGACCAAAGGCAACAAATTAACAGAATCATTAGCATGCCAGGCAAAATGCTTGGCAGTATTTCGCCCATTGCTACATTCTGAGTTCAAATTTTGCTAAGTTTGACTTTGCCTTTCATCCTTTCGGGGGTCGATGAATTAAGTACCAGTAATTGACTAGTCCTCTCCCCACAAATTTCAGGCCTTGTGCCTTTACTAGAAAGGTTTATTAATTCAAGACCAACATGGGAGAAGGTTTTGTGTAGGGAATGAAATTTCTGTTAATTGATCCAGTTGTAAAAATCCTCCCAAAACAGACACTGTAGTCTGGCGCATGCTTCTGCCTGGCCGGCTCCTGTCAAACCCTCCCACCCAATCCAACATGGGAGGCAGATGTTAAATGATGATGATGATGATGATGATGTTGGCAAATGTTGGGCATCATTTTTACGCACCTGTACCTCCATATCTTTCCTTTGGTGACCTATGTGACAATTGATAGCCATCACCTCATGACAATGGTATCAAATAAGCCCCTCCCCTCAAAATAGACCTTCTGCCTATATTTATTTAATGATGGAATCTTATGTAGAACCTGGTTAAGAATCACTTATTTATGATTTGGTCAGCACAGGAGAGAAAGTGCTGCCCATGATTGTTTTCATGTCCCTGAAGATGGGAGGTTACCTTAGTCTATAGAGATATTCCACAATGCATGCAACAGAATGCTTGGACTCACCTAAAGTACTCCTGTGTCAGATGGTTTGAATCTTCATATTTTGGCTGCATTTTTTGAAATTATAACAGTTAAGTAAAAAGGATCAAATTTGGAGCATTGATGGAATTTTCCATGCTGAATCTATAAAAAAAAAAAAAGCTAAGCATAAATATTCAAATTTTGTGTATCAATGTAATTTTCCATGCTTAATTGCAGGGCCTAATTCATTTGTTCCACAAAAAATTTTAAAATAAAAAGTTAAATGAAAATTTTCAAATTTCGTGTACTGATGTAACTTTCCATGGAGAATCCCAGAAAAATTTAAAAAACAAAAGTTAAAGGAAACTTTTCAAAGTCTGTGTATCGATGTAATTTTTCACACTGAATCCCAGCGCCTAATTCATTTGTTTGAGAAAAATTTTTAAGAAAATAGTTAAATGAAAATTTGAAAATTTAGTGTATCAATAAAATTCTGTATACTGAATCTTAGGGCCTAATTAATTTATTTCAGATAAATTGAAAAAGGAAAATTTTCGAATTTCGTGTTTTGATGTAATTTTCTATGCTGAATGTCAGGGCCTGATTCATTTTTGAAGAAAAGTTTTTGAAGAAATTGAAGTAAAAATTTCCAAATTTCATGTATCGATGTAATTTTCTTTGCTGAATCTCAGAGTCTATTTCATTTATTCCAGAAAAGCTTTTAAAAGATAGTTATAGAGGCATAACGTTTGATATTTTTTACCCTGTCAGAAAAGAGGATTTGGAAGCTGTCATCTTGTGCATGACTGCACGTGTTGTCTACTGTAAACAAATGAAATATTGGCAGAGTTCTGCTTTATGCATGCCATATAACCCCTCATAACTTTAAAATTATTTTTGGACTTTCATGTCAATAATTACCATAGAAAACTACATCAATAACCAAATCTGAAATCAATTGGAACAAAATTAGAGAAACTGAAAACTGACAGCCAAACAGAAAAGATCCGATGGTTCTGTGAAGCCAATGGGTTTTAACTTTTACCTTTTACTTGTTTCAGTCATTGGACTGTGGCCATGCTGGAGCATCAACTTGAAGGGGTTTAGTTGATCAAATCAAGCCCAGTACTTGTTTTTAAAAAAAATCTTGTTTTTATTCTGTTGGTATCTCATGCCAAACCTTTAAGTTACAGGGATATAAACAAACCAACAGCGGTGTGGAAGGAGAAAAACATTACACACACACTCTCACACACCAACGAGCTTCTCTTCAGTTTCCGTTTAACAGTTTCAATCACAAGGCTTGGGTCAGCTAAGAGCTGACTTCCTAAGATTGAACCAAAGCTATGTAGAGGACCTAAAGCTATGCCCTAGTACCGCACAGTGAAATCGAACCTGAATTCGAACCACGCAGTTACGAAAGAAACTCGTGAGTCACTCGACCGTTATAGAAAGGTAAGTTGATTGAAGCCGTAACAGGTGGCTGTGGTAATAAGGGAGATAAATGTGGTACGACTGTGGAAAATCACGGGAGATAACTTGTAGTTATTGTCATGAATCTCATAAAATATTTATAGCTGAAGTTAAAACAGTAAATATAAATATTTTGAATGCATTTCTATCAGAAAAAATGATGAGATATGTTGATTTTGTTCCTTCTGAAGCCATGTCTGGCTCATAAGGGCTAGTTTCCCGGTTTCCTTGGCATATAGGTTCACCACCTGGACGGGACGCGGGTCCGTCGCAGGTGAGCTGCAAGATGCGGGAGGAAAGAGTGAGAGAAAGTTGTGGCGAAAGAGTCAGCAGAAGTTCGCCATTACCTTCTGCCGGTGCCGAGTGAAGCTTAGGGGTTTCACTCATAAAAATACACATTGCCCAGTCTGTGATTCGAACCCACGATCCTTCGACCACGAGCCCGCTGCTCTAACCACTAGGCCATAATCCCTCCACACTGTTGACCTTGCAACATTTAAAATAAAGCCAGACACAATATTCGATCAGAACCTATAGTATAATAATAATAATAAAAACATTGTGTACAGTGCTCAGGTGCACTACAACTCATCTAAAGTGTATGTATAATCAGGTGTAGTTTCGGCGGATTTCGGAAAGCATGAGGGCCTTAAAGGATGCAGTGTCATGGCAGTCAACAACTGACGCAGGCAGTTTATTCCATGCTTCAGCAACTCTGAGCGTGAAGAAATGTTTCCGAAAGTCATGGGAGCTGTGCTGTTTTCTGACTTTGTGGGCATGTCCACGTGTGTTAGACATATGGAGATCAAAAAGGTGTTCAGTGTTGTTATTGGTGAGATGGTTTCACAGGAGCCAGTGGGCAGAAGACCATTGGGCTGGCTTAAGGGACGGCAGTGGGGATACTTACGCAAATGTCCTCCCCCCCCCCCACTGACTTTGTTTACTCATAACTTCAAAAGAATTTTTAAAAAAATACTCTTTTACTTGATTCAGTCACACACACACATATATACGACGGGCTTCTTTCAGTTTCCGTCTACCAAATCCACTCAAAGCTTTGGTCAGCCCGGGGCTATAGCAGAAGACACTTGCCCAAGGTGCCATGCAGTGGAACTGAACCCGGAAGCATGTGGTTCGTAAGCAAGCTACTTACCACACAGCCACTCCTGTGCCTATGGATATTTTTAGATGAAACTTTCTACAAATACGCCCCAGATGGTATAGATTACAATTATATTTGCATTTGTGATAAAAAATTTTTTTTTCCGTGGGTGGAGAGAGAAGTTTCAAGAAACCCAAATGAGTTGGCTTTGTTCCATCGTAATTTTAATGAAATTTTCTACAAACACCTTTCAGACTTTGTAGAAATAACAAAATCTAATATGGAGAAAAAAAAAAAAAATGGTGAGCTTGTCCACGTTCATAGTGACACACATCATATATTTCTACAAAATGAAACTTAGAATTTCGAAAAAAATTTGTGATGTGTGTCCACTGATTTTCTTTTTCATATTGAATTCTGATATAACCGTAATCTACACAGTCTGAAAAGTATTTGTAGAAATAGGAGTGGTAAGTAGCTTGCTTACGAACCACATGGTTCTGGGTTCAGTCCCACTGTGTGGCACCTTGGGCAAGTGTCTTCTACTATAGCCTCGGATCGACCAAAGTCTTGTGAGTGGATTTGGTAGAAGGTAATCTGATTGTCTGGAGCCAAGAGGAGAACTGCAGCCACATGTTTCAGCTTCAGTGAGAATCATCAGCACAGCAGTTATTATACTTTAACTCCTGGCAAGCTGCTAAGGAAAAGGTAGTCTCATTGTTGAAGACATGAAGACATCTGCACCAACATGTTTCAGCCTCAATGAGTATCATCAGCACAGTAGTTTTCCTATCTTATCTCCTGGCATGCCATTAAAGACAGTCTGTTTGTCTGAAGCCTTGAGAACAGCTGTGGCCACGTGTTTGAACCTTATGGACATCATTAGCACAGCACTTGTCCTACCTTATCTCCAGCAGATAGGGACACTGAGATATCTATAAAAAAAGAGAACACGTGTATGTGAGTGTGTGTGTGTGTGTGTATGTGAGTGTGTGCGTGTGCATGTGCATTTATGTATGTGTTTGTGTGTGCATTTGTGTCTTGTGTGTGTGTGTGTTTGTGCATGCGTTTGTTTGTGTGTGTGTATGCATATGAGTGTGTGTATGCATGTGTGTGTGAATTTGTGTATGTGTTTGTGTGTGTGTGCATGTGTGTGTGTGTGTTTGTGTGTGTGTATGCATGTGTGTGAACCTTGAAAATAAAGCAAGGGGTAGGCCAAAACCAGTTATTCAGGATGATGGATTAAATGCTTTGGTTGAACAAAATCCGAGAACAAAGGTTCAAAAACTTTCATCAGAACTCCAAACATTTCGCACAACTGTTTTTGGACACCTGTAAAATATTGGAAAAGTCAAGAAGACAGATTGGGTTTGTTCCACATCAACTGAATGAGATTAAAAAAAAACACAAATATGTTGAAGTGTGCTCCTTATGGCTTTCTTGGCTGGAAAAAGACCATTTTTGCATCAAATCATTATTTGTGATGAGAAATGGATACTCTTTGACAACAGCCGGAGAACAGGACAGGGACTAGATGCAGGAGTGTCGCCTAAAAACTACCCAAACCCACCATTGTACCCTTTAGTCAAGCAAATCAACCCCAGGACTTATTCTTTGGAAGCCTACTACTTATTCTATCGGCCCCTTTTGCTGAACTGCTAAGTTACGTGGATGTAAACACACCACCATCGGTTGTCAAGTGATGTTGGGGGGGGGACAAACACAGACACACAAACATATACACACACGTACATACATACACACACACACATTTATATATACACATATATATACGACGGGCTTCTTTCAGTTTCTGTCAACCAAATCCACTCACAAGGCTGTGTAAACACACCACCATCAGTTGTCAAGTGATGTTGGTGGGGACAAACACAGACGTACAAACATACACACACACACACACACATACATACATACATACACACACACACATACACACATACATACATACATACATACATACATACATATATACATCTATACAACGGGCTTCTTTCAGTTTCCCTCTACCAAATGCACTCACAATGCTTTGGTCGGGAGGCTATAGTAGAAAACACATGTCCAAGGTGCCACGCAGTGGGACTGAACCCAGAACCATGTGGGTGGTAAGCAAGCTTCTTACCACACAGCCACTCCTGCACCTATATTGCATATATCGTTTTCTTTCTTTCTTTTTTGCTTCAGTCACTGTACTGCGGCTAGGCTGCAGCATCACTCACCACAGAGATGAACAAATCAACATCTGTAGTTATTTTTTAAACATTAGTTCTTATTCGATCAGCCTCATTTACCAAACCACTGAGCCATCTGGATGTAAACAAACCAGCACCGGTTAGTTTATATACACACGTGTATATGAATGTGTCTGTGTTCGTCCACCCCGCTCGCCACTGCTTGACAACTGGTGTTGGGTTGTTTATGTCTCCTTTAACCTAGCAGTTCGGCAAAAGTGAGCGATAGAATAAGAACCTGGCTTGAAAATAAAGAAAAACGAAACGCACCGGGGAACGATTTGCTCGAACAAACCCTTGAAGGCATAGCTCCAGCCTGGCCTCAATCCAATGACTGAAACAAGTGAAAGAATAAAATATTTCTCTCAATATATAAGGCTGAAGTTGTCTGTGTATGGCAGGTTTGGTAGCCTTCAACTAACACTTATCTCCTCCGAGACCCTGCGGCGCAAGTTGACCAAAATTGAAGGTATGATAGAAGAAGGCTTGCTCTTCCTTCCGTAGAAGAAAAATTCAAATCGGACCATGTTAACATCAAAAAGGTGCTTTTTCCTATGAAAATCCCTATTTTTTACAATTTTTTGACTGCTGTGTCGCCATTTTTCAGTGTATTTCAACCAGAAAAAGTTCACTTAAAGAGAATAACAAGCTACATAATGCAAAATGTTTACTTTTCAAAAATTCCAATTCTAAAGGGTCGAAACAAACCCGAGCAACGCCGGTAATTTTAATAAAGGGATATCGATACGCATTTCCGTGACAATATCCTTTCGTCCTGGAGATATTGGATCCACGTTAAATTTGCGCTTGCACGAATTACCTCCCTTAGACCGTGGTTTTTCTCCTCTTTCTCATAACGTTATTCACACACGCATTCATCGATTCCCACGGCATAGAATAATAGCAAACTGGAAGATCCAGCAGTTATTGCTGTTGGTATTTAGCCCCAGGTCACTCCATAGGCTTTCCAATCATGATCATCTCGTCCTTTTTGTATGTTATATTGAACATAATAAAAGTTGACAATTTAAAAAAAAATCTTTTATTTAATGTTTCTTTTCTGGAAACTCGCCACGTACCTGCAGCCGATGTCCTACGGACCGGCACCGGTCCGCGGATCAACACTTTGAGTAGCGCTGCCTTAAATGTGGTTCTATACTCTTCAAAACCTTTGGAATTTCCGAGCAAGGACCCCACGGCCGGAGGTAGTTTAAAGACTTTAAACAAATAATACATTAGGATCGAGTTAATTGATCGTAGATTCCTCTCTCTCTCCAAAATTTTACGAGGATTTAAGAATATCAGATATGGTTAGGGTCAAAGGGTTTCTATTGTTGTTGCGGCTGTTGTTGTTTGCAACGAGTTTAGCTCTGAGCATCTAGTTTTCAGGATAGTTTATTTAAATGCCATGCTGGAGCACCGCATTTAGTCGAGCAAATCGACCCCAGGACTTATTCTTTGTAAGCCCAGTACTTATTCTATCGGTGTTTGTTGCCGAACCGCTAAGTGACGGGGACGTAAACACACCAGCATCAGTTATCAAGCGATGTTGGGGGGAACAAACAGATACACGCATATACATACACATATATACATATATATATATACGACAGGCTTCTTTCAGTTTCCGTCTACCAATTCCACTCACAAGGCCTTAGTTGGCCCGAAGCTATAGTAGATGATACTTGGCCAAGGTGCCATGCAGTGGAACTGAACCCGGAAGCATGTGGTTCGTAAGCAAGCTACTTACCACACAGCCACTCCTGTGCCTATGGATATTTTTAGATGAAATTTTCTACAAATACGCCCCAGATGGTATAGATTACAATTATATTAGCATTTGTGATGGAAAAAAAATTTTTCCATGGGTGGAGAGAGAAGTTTCTGGAAACCCAAACGAGTTGGCTTTGTTCCCTCATAATTTTAATGAAAATTTCTACAAACACCTTTCAGACTTTGTAGAAGTAACAAAATTTAATATGGAGGAAAAAAAATAAAATGGTGAGCTTGTACACATTCATAGTGACACACATCATATATTTCTACAAAATAAAACTTAGAATTTCGAAAAAAATTTGTGATGTGTGTCCACCGATTTTCTTTTTCATATTGAATTCTGATATAACCGTAATCTACACAGTCTGAAAAGTATTTGTAGAAATAGGAGTGGCTGTGTGGTAAGTAGCTTGCTCCCCAACCACATGGTTCCGGGTACAGTTCCACTGCAAGGCACCTTGGGCATGTGTCTTCTACTATAGCCTCGGGTCGACCAAAGCCTTGTGAGTGGATTTGGTAGACGGAAACTGAAAGAAGCCCGTCGTATATATGTATGTGTGTGTGTATATGTTTCTGTGTCTGCGTTTGTCCCCCCAACATTGCTTGACAACCGATGCTGGTGTGTTTACGTCCCCGTAACTTAGCGGTTCGGCAAAAGAGACCGATAGAATAAGTACTAGGCTTATTTCAGAACCTGAAATTTTGGGGCAGGGGCTAGTCGATTACATTGAGCCCAGTGTTTAAGTGGCACTTATATCATTGACCCTGAAAGGGTGACAGGCTGAGTTGACCTCGGTGGAATTTGAACTCAAGGAAAGAGACAAACGTAAAGCATTTCACTCTGTGTGCTAACCATTCTGCCAGCCTGAATAATAATCACATCTCCTATAGGCACAAGGCCTGAAATTTGGGGCTAAGGGCTGGTTGATTACATCGACCCCAGTGTTGTGAAAAGACAAAAGGAAAGACCGTACTATGAAGCTTTTGAGCAAACTCAAACATCCCCTCCAACTGAACATGTTTTGGTTTTTCTCAGATGAGAAAAATTTCTTCTAGGATCAGACAGTGAACACACAGAACAACCGTTGGCTTGCTGTGTCCCCAAAACATTTACCGAGTGTGATAAAAAATCAAACATCCAGTCAACATCATGGTGTTTGGAGTGATCACTAGTGATGGCAACATGATGACTTCACTTATCTTCCCACATGGCCTCAAACTTAACATGGAAGCCTACATAAAATGCCTGGAGGTGATAGTGCTGCCCTGGGTCAAGAGGGTGGCTGCTGGGAGACTCTATGTCTGGCAACAGGACTCTTCACACAAATAGGAGAACCATGTCATGGCTGTCAGACAATTTCTATGACCACATCACCCCTAACATCTGGCTACCTAACTCCCCAGACTGCAACCCCCTTGTTTCTTAAGTGTCAGACACAGTTGAGCAAGAGACCAACAAAACTCCTTGTAACACCAAAGATGAACTGAAGGCAAGGATTATGGCAGCATTCACCAACTTTAACAAGGAGATTGCCCAGAAGAATTGCAGGAAATTCCCAATTCCTCTGGAAGCCATGGTTGAAGCCAGTGGTGATTGAATAAATTTACTCTTTAGTATTTCAAGATATTTTGATGCAATTTTGGTCAATATCTCTGTTAAAATGAGATGTTGGGGTTATTTTTCATTTTTGGGTAATTTAGACGACCATTTATTTACTGCAGCCTGTATGTGCGGATATATTTAAATGTAACTACTTGTGGGTCGTTGGCGAATTTTTTCCTCTGTCTTCCTTTTCTCTTGGACTTTCCTGTCTCCTGTTTCTGAAAAAGAGCTTTGCTCGAAATGTAAAGCTACCTTTCTTTCCTTCCCTGAGCATCTGCTAATTCTTTGCATGTACCATGTCCTCGCGTAGTTGTTTTTTCTTGTGTATTTCTTCATTTTTTGTGGGGGGATTAACTATATACATATATATATATATATATATATGTATGTATGTATGTATGTATGTATGTATATATATATATATATATCCGTAATAATGAAGGGTGAAATTAATTAATTTGGAATAATTATCAATTACACCAAGTAGTCTTCGGCATGTAAAAGCCTCAATCGAGGAAAATTTAAGTAATACTAAGCAATAAAGGGTTTAGCAACGAATTGCCTTACCACATACCGAATTTAGAAATAGCAGTCAAAGATTTATAGCTATTTCTTCTACTAAAAAGGGAGATCTCAGTAAAAACAGCAATTGGAAGGCAGACACAAACAGGTAAGAGAGAATGAATTGACGGCAATCTATCATACATTTTAAAGTTATCTACGGACGTACGTTTCGAAATCAAGTTTTTAGGAAAGCATAAGAATTAAATATTAAATATTAAATAATTCTATCTTACCGAAACTTCTTTTCTCTTCAGCGTAGAATACTATAATCATAAATGATTATATATTGAATTTTGAGATACTAGAAGGCACCAACTCAACTCAGTATCAGAGCGAGCTAGAATCTGCAACTAGTATCACCGAATTCAATATGTGAATGAAACGATTGTGTCACCAGCCCCTTCCCACCCGCGTGTAGCCAAAACAAGATGCTGTGGTCATCTACTGAGATTAAAATATGGTTATCCGTAATAATGAAGGGTGTGAAATTAATTAATTTGGAATAATTATCAATTACACCAAGTAGTCTTCGGCATGTAAAAGCCTCAATCGAGGAAAATTTAAGTAATACTAAGCAATAAAGGGTTTAGCAACGAATTGCCTTACCACATACCGAATTTAGAAATAGCAGTCAAAGATTTATAGCTATTTCTTCTACTAAAAAGGAGATCTCAGTAAAAACAGCAATTGGAAGGCAGACACAAACAGGTAAGAGAGAATGAATTGACGGCAATCTATCATACATTTTAAAGTTATCTACGGACGTACGTTTCGAAATCAAGTTTTTAGGAAAGCATAAGAATTAAATATTAATATTAAATAATTCTATCTTACCGAAACTTCTTTTCTTTCAGCGTAGAATACTATAATCATAAATGATTTATATTGAATTTTGAGATACTAGAAGGCACCAACTCAACTCAGTATCAGAGCGAGCTAGAATCCGCAACTAGTATCACCGAATTCAATATGTGAATGAAACGATTGTGTCACCAGCCCCTTCCCCCCGCGTGTAGCCAAAACAAGATGCTGTGGTCATCTACTGAGATAAAATATGGTTATCCGTAATAATGAAGGGTGAAATTAATTAATTTGGAATAATTATCAATTACACCAAGTAGTCTTCGGCATGTAAAAGCCTCAATCGAGGAAAATTTAAGTAATACTAAGCAATAAAGGGTTTTTTAGCAACGAATTGCCTTACCACATACCGAATTAGAAATAGCAGTCAAAGATTTATAGCTATTTCTTCTACTAAAAAGGGAGATCTCAGTAAAAACAGCAATTGGAAGGCAGACACAAACAGGTAAGAGAGAATGAATTGACGGCAATCTATCATACATTTTAAAGTTATCTACGACGTACGTTTCGAAATCAAGTTTTTAGGAAAGGATTAAGAATTAAATATTAAATATTAATAATTCTATCTTACCGAAACTTCTTTTCTCTTCAGCGTAGAATACTATAACAAAATGATAATATTGAATTTTGAGATACTAGAAGGCACCAACTCAACTCAGTATCAGAGCGAGAGCTAGAATCCGCAACTAGTATCACCGAATTCAATATGTGAATGAAACGATGTGTGTCACCAGCCCCTTCCCCCCCCGCGTGTAGCCAAAACAAGATGCTGTGGTCATCTACTGAGATAAAATATGGTTATCCGTAATAATGAAGGGTGAAATGAAATTAATTATTTGGAATAATTATCAATTACACCAAGTAGTCTTCGGCATGTAAAAGCCTCAATCGAGGAAAATTTAAGTAATACTAAGCAATAAAGGGTTTAGCAACGAATTGCCTTACCACATACCGAATTTAGAAATAGCAGTCAAAGATTTATAGCTATTTCTTCTACTAAAAAGGGAGATCTCAGTAAAAACAGCAATTGGAAGGCAGACACAAACAGGTAAGAGAGAATGAATTGACGGCAATCTATCATACATTTTAAAGTTATCTACGGACGTACGTTTCGAAATCAAGTTTTTAGGAAAGCATAAGAATTAAATATTAAATATTAAATAATTCTATCTTACCGAAACTTCTTTTCTCTTCAGCGTAGAATACTATAATCATAAATGATTATATATTGAATTTTGAGATACTAGAAGGCACCAACTCAACTCAGTATCAGAGCGAGCTAGAATCCGCAACTAGTATCACCGAATTCAATATGTGAATGAAACGATTGTGTCACCAGCCCCTTCCCACCCGCGTGTAGCCAAAACAAGATGCTGTGGTCATCTACTGAGATAAAATATGGTTATCCGTAATAATGAAGGGTGAAATTAATTAATTTGGAATAATTATCAATTACACCAAGTAGTCTTCGGCATGTAAAAGCCTCAATCGAGGAAAATTTAAGTAATACTAAGCAATAAAGGGTTTAGCAACGAATTGCCTTACCACATACCGAATTTAGAAATAGCAGTCAAAGATTTATAGCTATTTCTTCTACTAAAAAAAAAAGCTGAAGAGAAAAGAAGTTTCGGTAAGATAGAATTATTTAATATTTAATATTTAATTCTTATGCTTTCCTAAAAACTTGATTTCGAAACGTACGTCCGTAGATAACTTTAAAATGTATGATAGATTGCCGTCAATTCATTCTCTCTTACCTGTTTGTGTCTGCCTTCCAATTGCTGTTTTTACTGAGATCTCCCTTTTTAGTAGAAGAAATAGCTATATATATATATATATAACAAAGAAAGAAAGAACCCCACCTTCGGTCATGAATGACCGTGGGATTGCACCTAGAAAGTTCTCCTCCAAGGCACAAGTCCAGGAAAAGTTATTTATGGAAAACCACCAGTCACTGATGCATGCCAGCCTCCTCTCTCCATGCCAACAATGTTATCAAAGGAAAAAGGCCAATACAGCTTGGCACCAGTGACATCACAACTCATTTCTACAGCTGAGTGAACTGGAGCAATGTGAAATAAAGCGTCTTGCTCAAGAACACAACACGCAGCCCAGTCTAGAAATCAAACTCACTACCTCATGATTGTGAGCCTGACGCTCTAACCATTGAGCTCTAACCACTGACGCTCTAACCACAGAGCTCTAACCACTGACGCTCTAACCACTGAGCCATGCATCTTCACTAACAACAGAAATTCATTTTATGAATTTTCATGTCATCCTTGAGCAGAGGCCACACACACACACACACACAAGCAAAACATTCAAACACTGAGATTTGAAACCAGATGTCACTATTGTTCATATCATCTGTGGATAAATTTTAAAATGGGTGATATCACCAGCAGTGACATGGGTGGATCGCAGACGCAATAGCATTAAATAGCTATGAATTATAAATTTGTACGTAGCGTAAGGATGCTTAACAAGCATCCACCTGCTAGAAATAAGAGCTAAAATCTTAAATTTATCCACCGTACGGCACCAAGATAACAGAGAAAAACAGAATGCGAGGAAAACAGAAAAGATTAAAACATTTAACAGCACAAATAGAAATATTATGCAGTTAGGGATTTATATATATATATATTTATATATGTGGAGGCGCAATGGCCTAGTGGTCAGGGCAGCGGACTCGCGGTCGTAGGATCGCGGTTTCGAATCCCAGACCGGGCGTTGTGAGTGTTTATTGAGCGAAAACACCTAAAAGCTCCACGAGGCTCCGGCAGAGGGTGGTGGTGATCCCTGCTGTACTCTTTCACCACTCTTTCTTCTGTTGGCCTGCTTGCTTAGCCAGCGGAGTGGCGTCATTCGAAGGCTAAAACAATGCAAACGCATTGTGACCAGCGATGTGTAACAACATCTGATGGACTGGTCAGTCACGTGATATTTATATATATCATCATCATCATCATCATCGTTTAGCGTCCGCTTTCCATGCTAGCATGGGTTAGACGGGTCAACTGGGGTCTGTGAAGCTGGAAGGCTTCGTCAGGCCCAGTCAGATCTGGCAGTGTTTCTACGGCTGGATGCCCTTCCTAACGCCAACCACTCCGCGAGTGTAGTGGGTGTTTTTTACGTGCCACCTGCACAGGTGCCAGACAGAGCTGGCGAACGGCCACGAACGGATGGTGCTTTTACGTGTCACCGGCACGGGGCCAGGCGATGCTGGCAAAGGACACGAACGGATGGTGCTTTTACGTGCCACCGACATGGGGCCAGACAGAGCTGGCAACCGACCACGAACGGACGGTGCTTTTACGTGCCACCGACACCGTTGCCAGACAGAGCTGGCAAACGGCCACGAGCGGACGGTGCTTTTACGTGTCACCGGCACGGGGGCCAGCCGAGGCTGGCAACGGACACGGACGGATGGTGCTTTTACGTGCCACCAACACGGGGCCAGACAGAGCTGGCAAACGGCCATGAACGGATGGTGCTTTAACGTGCCACCGACACGGGGCCAGACAGAGCTGGCAAACAGCCACGAACGGACGGTGCTTTTATGTGTCACCGGCACGGGGCCAGGCGAGGCTGGCAACGAGCACGAACGGATGGTGCTTTTACGTCCCACCGACACGGGGCCAGGCAGAGCTGGCAAACGGCCATGAGCGAATGGTGCTTTTACGTATCACCGGCACGGGTGCCAGACGAGGCTGACAGCGGACACGAATGGATGGGTCACTTAACCCCTGCTTTCTGATATATAATTTGATTTTGATTGTTCTCACTGGTCTTGCCGGGTCTTCTCACGCACAGCATACTTCCATAGGTCTCGGTCTCTGGTCATTTCCTTGGTGAGACCTAGAGTTCGAAGGTTGTGCTTCACCACCTCGACCCAGGTTTTCCTGGGTCTACCTCTTCCACAGGTCCCCTCAACTGCCAGGGTGTGGCACTTTTTCACACACCTATCTTCATCCATTCTCACCACATGACCATACCAGCGTAATCGTCTCTCTTGCACACAACATCTGATTCCTCTTAGGTCCAACTTTTCTCTCAAGGTACTTACACTCTGTCGACTATGAACACTGACATTACACATCCAACGGAGCATACTAGCTTCATTTCTCGCGAGCTTACGCATGTCCTCAGCAGTCACGGCCCATGTTTCACTGCCATGTAGCATGGCTGTTCGTACACATGCATCATACAGTCTGCCTTTTACTCTGAGCGAGAGGCCTTTAGTCACCAACAGAGGTAAGAGCTCCCTAAACTTTGCCCAGGCTATTCTTACTCTAGCCGTTACACTTTCAGCACACCCACCCCCACTACTGACTTGGTCACCTAGGTAACGGAAGCTATCAACTACTTCTAGTTTTTCCCCCTGGAAAGTGACGGAAGTTGTTTTCTGCAGATTTTCAGAGGTTAATGCTCCCGAGCATCTGCCACATACAAAAACCATCTTCCTAATATACATATATATATGATGGGCTTCTTTCAGTTTCCATCTACTAGGCTCCCTAAAAATGCTTTGCTTGGATCTAGGGCTGTATTTGAAGACACTTGGGCAAGTATCTTCTACATTGGCTGGGAAGGAAGCTCCTTTCAACACACACACACACACACACACATCTACATATCTATGCTTGTGCTTTTGTATTTGTTCTTGTCCCCTCACCACTGCTTGACAACTGGTGCTGGTTTGTTTACATCCCCACAACCTAGCGGCTCAGCAAAAGTGACAATTAGAATTGGTGCTAGAGTTTAAGAGAAACAAACAAGTACAGGGGTTGATTGATTTGTCAAAAAGTTCCTGAAGGTGATGCCCCAGCATGGCCACAGTCTAATGCCTGAAACATGTGAAAAGGAAAAGGTAAAGGATTATTATGGAAGTTTGAATACACACACACACAAACACGCACGCGCACACACAAACACACATATGCTCACACACGTGCATACACACACATAGACACATTCATACACACATATACACATATACATACACATACACACAGACTCGTGTGCATACACATACCCCCACACATACACACACATACAAACACGCATACACATACACTTACGTGTGTGCACATGCACACACACACACACACAAACACTCATACAAACACACACACACAAACACACGTATATGCTACATGACTTGTGATGATGTGAAACGAAAGAGAATGTGAGTTGCAGAATTAAATTGTTATTGTAAATAGTTTACTCTTTTCGACCCTTTACTATTGACAGTGGCCATGCTGGAGCATCGCCTTTAGTCGAGCAAATCGACCCCAGGACTTATTCTCTCCGTCTCTTTTGCTGAACCACTAAGTTACGGGGACGTAAACACACCAGCATCGGTTGTCAAGCGATGTTGGGGGAACAAACACAGACACACACAGACACACACAAATAGACAGACACACACAAACACAGACACACAAACACACAGACACAAACAAACACACAGATACACACAAACACACAGACAAACACATACAGAGCATAGGTTCGAAATGTAAAAGGCTTTTTCTATTCCAGAGCGTTATACTAATACATCTGTTTGTTTTGTACACAACCTGTCTTCGTCTTTTGTTTTTTCGTGAATTCTCCCTATATATATACAACGGGCTTCTTTGAGTTTCCATGTACCAAATCCACTCACAAGATTTTGGTTGCCCTGAGGCTATAGTAGAAGACACTTGCCCAATGTGCCACGCAGTGGGACTGAACCTGTAACCATCTGGTTGGTAAGCAAGGTATTTACCACCCAGCAACTCCTGCGCCTGCTTATATTAACAGCTTCTTTTGAAAATTCTATTTGTCTTTCTTTTCCTGTGTTCACTTCTTTATTTTAATAAACTTGGAAATTATTCAAAAGAAAAGGAAATTAAAAAAAAAAAAACCGAGAAAAAGGAACATTGCTTAAAATGGCAATCATGTGATTAAATTATAGGAGCAGACGACATTAAATAAAGGGAGCAGACGACATTAAATGAAAGGAGCAGATGATATTAAATGAAAGGAACAGATGACTTTGCCTTTCATCCTTTCTGGGTCGATTAAATAAGTACCAGTTACGCACTGGGGTTGATATAATTGACTTAATCCGTTTGTTTGTCCTCTCTGTGTATAACCCCTTGTGGGTTGTAAAGAAATAGACATTAAATGAAAGGAGCAGATGAGATTAAATGAAAGGAGTAGACGACATGACACTAAATGAAAGGAGCAGACGACATTAAATGAAAGGAGCAGACGACATGAAGTGAAAGGAGCAGACGACATTAAATGAAAGGAGCAGACGACATTAAATGAAAGGAACAGACAACTTTGCCTTTCATCCTTTCTGGGTCGATTAAATAAGTACCAGTTACGCACTGGGGTTGATATAATCGACTTAATCCGTTTGTTTGTCCTCTCTGTGTATAACCCCTTGTGGGTTGTAAAGAAATAGACATTAAATGAAAGAAGCAGATGAGATTAAATGAAAGGAGCAGACGATATTAAATGAAAGGAGCAGACGATATTAAATGAAAGGAGCAGACGACATTAAATGAAAGGAGCAGACGATATTAAATGAAAGGAGCAGACGACATGAAATGAAAGGAGCAGACGACATTAAATGAAAGGAGCAGACGACATTAAATGAAAGGAGCAGACGACATTAAATGAAAAGAGCAGACGATATTAAATGAAAGGAACAGACGACATTAAATGAAAGGAGCAGACGACATTAAATGAAAGGAGCAGACGACATTAAATGAAAGGAGCAGACGGCATTAAATGAAAGGAACAGACGATATTAAATGAAAAGAGCAGACGACATTAAATGAAAGGAACAGACGACATTAAATGAAAGGAGCAGACAACATTAAATGAAAGGAACAGACGACATTAAATGAAACGAGCATACGACATTAAATGAAAGGAACAGACGATATTAAATGAAAAGAGCAGACAATATTAAATGAAACGAGCATACGACATTAAATGAAAGGAACAGACGACATTAAATGAAACGAGCATACGACATTAAATGAAAGGAACAGACGATATTAAATGAAAGGAGCAGACAATATTAAATGAAACGAGCAGATGACATTAAATGAAAGGAACAGACGACATTAAATGAAAGGAGCAGACGATATTAAATGAAACGAGCATACGACATTAAATGAAAGGAGCAGATGATATTAAATGAAAGGAGCGGACGACATTAAATGAAAGGAGCAGACGACATTAAATGAAAGGAACAAACGATATTAAATGAAAGGAGCAGACGATATTAAATGAAAGGAGCAGATGATATTAAATGAAAGGAGCAGACGACATTAAATGAAAGGAGCAGACGACATTAAATGAAAGGAGCAGACGACATTAAATGAAAGGAGCAGACGACATTAAATGAAAGGAACAGACGATATTAAATGAAAGGAGCAGACGACATTAAATGAAAGGATCAGACGATATTAAATGAATGGAGCAGACGACATTAAATGAAAGGAGCAGACGATATTAAATGAAAGGAACAGACGACATTAAATGAAAGGAACAGACGATATTAAATGAAAGGAGCAGACGACATTAAATGAAAGGAGCAGACGACATTAAATGAAAGGAGCAGACGATATTAAATGAAAGGAGCAGACGACATTAAATGAAAGGAGCAGACGACATTAAATGAAAGGAGCAGACGACATTATATGAAAGGAGCAGACGATATTAAATGAAAGGAACAGACGACATTAAATGAAAGGAACAGATGACTTTGCCTTTCATCCTTTCTGGGTCGATTAAATAAGTACCAGTTACGCACTGGGGTTGATATAATCGACTTAATCCGTTTGTTTGTCCTCTCTGTGTATAACCCCTTGTGGGTAGTAAAGAAATAGACATTAAATGAAAGGAGCAGATGAGATTAAATGAAAGGAGTAGACGACATGAAATGAAAGGAGCAGATGACACTAAATGAAAGGAGCAGACGACATTAAATGAAAGGAGCAGACGACATTAAATGAAAGGAGCAGACGACATTAAATGAATGGAACATACGATATTAAATGAATGGAACAGACGATATTAAATGAAAGGAGCAGACGACATTAAATGAAAGGAGCAGACGATATTAAATGAAAGGAGCAGACGACATGAAGTGAAAGGAACAGAAGACATTAAATGAAAGGAGCAGACGACATTAAATGAAAGGAACAGACGGCTTTGCCTTTCATCCTTTCTGGGTCGATTAAATAAGTACCAGTTACGCACTGGGGTTGATATAATCGACTTAATCCGTTTGTTTGTCCTCTCTGTGTATAACCCCTTGTGGGTAGTAAAGAAATAGACATTAAATGAAAGGAGCAGATGAGATTAAATGAAAGGAGTAGACGACATGAAATGAAAGGAGCAGATGACACTAAATGAAAGGAGCAGACGATATTAAATGAAAGGAGCAGACGACATGAAGTGAAAGGAGCAGACGACATTACATGAAAAGAGCAGACGACATTAAATGAAAGGAGCAGACGACATTAAATGAATGGAACAGACGATATTAAATGAATGGAACAGACGATATTAAATGAAAGGAGCAGACGACATTAAATGAAAGGAGCAGACGATATTAAATGAAAGGAGCAGACGACATTAAATGAAAGGAGCAGACGATATTAAATGAATGGAACAGACGATATTAAATGAAAGGAGCAGACGACATTAAATGAAAGGAGTAGACGACATGAAATGAAAGGAGCAGACGACATTAAATGAAAGGAGCAGACGACATTAAATGAAAGGAGCAGACGACATTAATTGAATGGAACAGACGATATTAAATGAATGGAACAGACGATATTAAATGAAAGGAGCAGACGACATTAAATGAAAGGAGCAGACGACATGAAGTGAAAGGAGCAGACGACATTACATGAAAAGAGCAGACGACATTAAATGAAAGGAGCAGACGACATTAAATGAATGGAACAGACGATATTAAATGAATGGAACAGACGATATTAAATGAAAGGAGCAGACGACATTAAATGAAAGGAGCAGACGATATTAAATGAAAGGAGCAGACGACATTAAATGAAAGGAGCAGACGATATTAAATGAATGGAACAGACGATATTAAATGAAAGGAGCAGACGACATTAAATGGAAGGAGTAGACGACATGAAATGAAAGGAGCAGACGACATTAAATGAAAGGAGCAGACGACATTAAATGAAAGGAGCAGACGACATTAAATGAATGGAACAGACGATATTAAATGAATGGAACAGACGATATTAAATGAAAGGAGCAGACGACATTAAATGAAAGGAGCAGACGATATTAAATGAAAGGAGCAGACGACATTAAATAAAAGGAGCAGACGATATTAAATGAATGGAACAGACGATATTAAATGAAAGGAGCAGACGACATGAAATGAAAGGAGCAGACGACATTAAATGAAAAGAGCAGACGACATTAAATGAAAGGAGCAGACGACATTAAATGAAAAGAGCAGACGATATTAAATGAAAGGAACAGACGACATTAAATGAAAGGAGCAGACGACATTAAATGAAAGGAGCAGACGACATTAAATGAAAGGAGCAGACGGCATTAAATGAAAGGAACAGACGATATTAAATGAAAAGAGCAGACGATATTAAATGAAAGGAACAGACGACATTAAATGAAAGGAGCAGACGACATTAAATGAAAGGAACAGACGACATTAAATGAAACGAGCATACGACATTAAATGAAAGGAACAGACGATATTAAATGAAAGGAGCAGATAATATTAAATGAAACGAACATACGACATTAATGAAAGGAACAGACGATATTAAATGAAAGGAGCAGATAATATTAAATGAAACGAACATACGACATTAAATGAAAGGAACAGACGATATTAAATGAAAGGAGCAGACAATATTAAATGAAACGAGCAGACGACATTAAATGAAAGGAACAGACGATATTAAATGAAAGGAGCAGACAATATTAAATGAAACGAGCAGACGACATTAAATGAAAGGAACAGACGATATTAAATGAAAGGAGCAGACAATATTAAATGAAACGAGCATACGACATTAAATGAAAGGAACAGACGATATTAAATGAAAGGAGCGGACGACATTAAATGAAAGGAGCAGACGACATTAAATGAAAGGAACAGACGATATTAAATGAAAGGAGCAGACGATATTAAATGAAAGGAGCAGATGATATTAAATGAAAGGAACAGACGACATTAAATGAAAGGAGCAGACGATATTAAATGAAAGGAGCAGACGACATTAAATGAAAGGAACGGACGATATTAAATGAAAGGAACAGACGATATTAAATGAAAGGATCAGACGATATTAAATGAAAGGATCAGACGACAGTAAATGAAAGGAGCAGAGGACATTAAATGAAAGGAGCAGACGACATTAAATGAAAGAAAAGGACGACATTAAATGAAAGGAGCAGACGACATTAAATGAATGGAACGGACGACATTAAATGATGAACACTATATAAATGTTTAAATATATATGAGGGAATGCTGAAAAGTTCCAGGCTTTGGGTGAAAGAAAATACAGGAGGATCAGTTTATAATTATTTTATTCCCCTCTCAGTTTCACACACTTATTGCAGGGTCCTTCAGTTTTTCTAAGACCTGTGAAAGAACTCAGAATGTTGGGCCTCTAACTAGGCCTTTCGTAATACCCTTGAAGTCAGGAACATTTCAGCACCTCCTCATGTGTGCACGGGTGTGTGTATGCATGCAAGAGGGTGCTGAGAAATCCCTGGCTTTGGGTAAGAGAAAATACAGAAGGATCAGTTAATTATGATTTTATTCAACATAACCCCTTCTCACATTCACACACTTATTGCAGCAGTGTTCCTTCAGTTTTTCTAAGCCCTGTAAAATAACTCATGAGGCTGGGCTTCCAACAACACCTTTCGAGAGACCCTTAAAGCCAAGAACTTTTCTGCATCCCTCATACACACACACACACACACGCATCTTTATACAGGAAAAATAGAAGTTGAAAAGGCACTAAGAACAGTTAGTACATACAAACGACTACTGTCCACTGAGAGGCAACAAGTACAGTTAGTGGCGCACTGGGTCTAAAAATATTGGTTGCTAGGGGACTAAAGGGGCCCACATGCAACTACAATGCTATCTTTTAATTTTGTTTTTTTTGTGAAAGGTATTCTTTTCAATTGTTTACAAACACAGCCAGGCTGAAATAATTAATGCATTCTTCCAGGAGTGAATAAAAAATTCTCAAACTTGAGATACTAATACGGGCCCCCATATATAGATTCTAATGGCACAGGGGCCCACTTGCCACCGAGCAAGCTGGCAACTCGGTCAGACTGCCACTGAGCACAGTCATCACTAAATTGACAGAAGGTGCTAGTAAGCATTAGCATTGCTAGAAATGAGAGTCAAGGCAATTCTTAGCCATGTGAGCACTTTTCTGATGGCTAACAAGCGAGACAAGCTCTCTAGCAATGCTGGTGTTTGCTAGTGCCCTCCGTCACTTTAATGACAACTGTACTTGTTGCTTATCAGTTCTAAATTGCAAATAGTCACCTTAATAATTTATATATATATATATATACATGGCGCAGGAGTGGTGAGATGTGACAGCAAAAAAAAGCATACATTCACTCTCTGCATGCAATTAGACTCGGAAAGTTCGTGAGGAACCCATTGATCCAATTTGCTGACTTTTCCGATAGCACACAGGTCTCAATGAATGGTTGAATGACCAAATCCAAGCTTCTCTGCTAGTTCCTCAACAGTTACGATGAGATTTTGTTCCACCAGCGTTTTCAGGATGTCCTTGTCGAGTTCTGCAGATCTTTCAGGATGAGGCTCGTCTTCTAGGCTGTAGTTTATGGCTCGGGATTTCTGGAACCACCATTGACACTGCCTTACGCTTATTGTCCAATCCCCATATACTGCATTAATATTCCTCGTACTTTCCATTGGGTTGTTGCCTTTATTGAACTCATAAAGCAAAATATGCCAAATATGCTCCTTTGTTACTTCCAACATAGCTTTGAAAAAAATAGCTGTTAAAATCGAAATGCACTCTTCAAAACTTGCACTATGAATAAGGACAAGATAAAATTACCACCTGCTTTTATAGCAAGTTAATATAAGTAGTTTATCCCATTCCCCTCTGACTTTTAGTTCAAGCTGTTGAAAAAACCGCATTATTATATATATATATACATACATACATACATACATATACACACACACTCTCTCTCTCTCTCACACACATATATATTCTGTTATTTTTTTATATGTTTCAGCCTTGAGGTTGTGGCCATGCTGGATCATGTGTGTGTGTGTGTCTATCTGTCTGTATGTATGTATATGTATGTGTGTGAACAATAATATTTTTAACAGATGTGTTGCAAATGTATCTGATTGTTCTCAAGCTTCAATACTGTGTGTGTGTGTGTGTGTGGTGTGTGTGTGTGTGTGTGTGTGTGTGTGTGTGTGGTGTGTGTGTGTGTGTATGTATGTATGTATGTATGTATGTATGCATGTATGTATGTATGTATGCATGTATGTATGTATGTATGTATGTATGTATGTATGTGTGTATGTATGTATGTGTGTGTGTATGTATGTATGTGTGTATGTATGTGTGTGTGTGTGTATGTATGTATGTATGTATGTATGTATGTATGAGTGTATGTTTACTTTATTACTAACATATCATTGTCGCATGATAGAACATGGAATCAGTGTTTGAAAAGAAAAAAGCCAAGAGGAGAACAAAGAAGCCAAAGATCTAATTTCAGTGAAGAACAATTGGAAGTGAAACAGAAGGCAAATTGTGAGCGTTGGTTAAATGAATCGGAAAAGCAGACAGAGAAGAGGAAAGCGCTCAAGCCAGAGAGACAGCATAGCTCTGAGATGCTTAAATGAAAATGAAGGGCTAGGAGAGATGCTACGAAGCATAGAAAACAAGAACAATTAAAGTGAGTGGATGGAAATCTGCAGAACAGAAAAGATAGTGTAATGCTGACAGAACGGGAACCACTTGACATAGAAAGAGTTTGTAATTGAAGATACAATGCGGGAAATGTTGAATAATATTGTTGTGGAGATATAAATATCCTGGGTCAGTTTTGCACAGCGAAGCACTTATGTACGTGAACAGCTTTCTGATGGCTACTTCAATGACTGATAAAAAAACTGGTACCGTGTCCATTACAGCAATGAGTGTTCCAGTTAATTCGGTTGATGGAACAGCCTGCTTGTGAAATTAACTTGCAAGTGGCTGAGTACTCCGCGGATATGTGCACCTTTAATGTAGTTCTGAGGGAGATTCAGTGTGATGCAGAATGTGGCAACACTGGCCCCTTATGAATTACAGGTACAAGTAATTTTTGCCAGCTGAGTAAACGAGCAACTTGAAATAAAGTGTCTTACTGAATGCCACAAAGCGTCACTGAGAATTGAACTCATGATCTTACAATCACAAGCCAACTACCCTAACCACTAAGTCATGTACCTGCAATAACTGCTGTCATAAAGGAAGCAGTTGTTGAAGCAGTCATCGGCTCCAAGAGAAATTTCCAGACGACTTCAAATCCCTAATGTCACTTCCAAATAATTTCTTTCATACCAATTTTTGAAGAAAATAACTCTTTGCTCTTTTACTTGTTTCAGTCATTTGATTGCAGCCATGCTGGAGCACCGCCTTTAGTCGAGCAAATCGACCCCGGGACTTATTCTTTGTAAGCCCAGTACTTATTTTATCGGTCTCTTTTGCCGAACTGCTAAGTGACGGGGACGTAAACACACCAGCATCAGTTGTCAAGCAATGCTAGGGGGACAAACATACACATATATATATATATATACATATATACGACAGGCTTCTTTCAGTTTCCGTCTACCAAATTCACTCACAAGGCATTGGTCGGCCCGGGGCTATAGCAGAAGACATTTGCCCAAGATGCCACGCAGTGGGACTGAACTCGGAACCATGTGGTTGGTTAGCAAGCTACTTACCACACAGCCACATTTGCATAATTCTGTATTGGTCCTTTCATTGATGGGTTCACACTTCGTAGAACCTCCTTGAGGAGGGCCATATTCCTTCAGAGTTCCTGGACAAGTTGATTACAGCAGTTTGCTCATCTATATGCTGTTGATGCTGTTGCTGCTGTTGAACAAAGTGGTCTTCATGGGAGAAGTCCAAAACATGGTCCTTTGCTATTTGTAAGACCTGCAGAAGAGAAAGCAGGTCAACCCCCGATACCGGGAGCATCGACGGATGGATGAATGCGCATCCAGGCTCAGCGGTTGCATAGGAAGTCGGAGACAAGAAACAGGAAGAAAGTGAGAGAAAGTTGGAGAGAAAGAGTACATCAGGGGTCGCCACCACCCCCTGCCGGAGCCTTGTGGAGCTTTAGGTGTTTTCGCTCAATAAATACACTTAACGCCCAGTCTGGGAATTGAAACCACAATCCTCCGACCGCGAGTCCGCTGCCCTAATCATTGGGCCATTGCACTTCCACTGCTGTTGATGCTGCAGAAGACCATAATGCAGGAACAGTGAATAATTCACATAAAAGATGTCTACCTGAAATAATAGCACACACACACGCACACACGTATGTATAGATATACTTTATTATTAAAACTGGTTGAAACCACCTCTGGATCTGTAGTACAAATTTCTTGTTTTCAAAAGTTCTGAATTAAAATCTTCCACCAAACCTTAGTCACAGTTTATGTTCCTAACACCAGCTGAATGATAATGAAGTTATTTTACTAAATTCTTTGTTATATTTAAAGTAATTGAAAGAAGCATAAAGCATCTCAACAGAAATAGGGTAACAAAAGGGTTAAGTGATAACATCAAAGAAGTTAGAGTTGGATGTTGTGTAGAACTGGGGACCCATACCAGTGGCATGTAAAAAGCACCCTTTGAACATTGGGCCTCACAGAGGCAATGACAAATGACCGAGATCTTTGGCAATATGTTGTGCTTGAGAAGAAGACCCATGAAACCAAGTGAAATCGTAGTAATGGCAGACCCTGATGTCATGGCAGATATTAATGAACCTTGCCAAATCAGACTGGAGTCTGGTGCAGCTTCTCAGCTTACCAGCCCTGGTCAAACTGTCCAACCCATGCCAGCATGGACAACGGACAGTAAATGACGATGATGATGTTCTGTTTAAGCTTTGGTTTGTTGTCAGCAATAGGAAATTTTGCCATAAACAATTTTGCTGTAGGAAAATCTGCCGCAAGAGATTTGGTTTAAATGACTTCATCACATTTTTGTAATGTTTGATGTTGAATAAAGATTTGCCAATTGAAGACTTTTATAAAACTTTTTATCATTCTTTTGTCTTATTTTTGTGGTGTTGGCAGTCGGTGTTATGGGACGTGATGAGCTTGTGGTGCTGGTGGAGAGGATGACAGATGAGGTGGGCAGAAGTAGGGCTTGCAGGGGCTGGTGGAAGACTGCAGGGTGCATGTGTGGCAGGAAGCGGAAGCGGTCAAGCGGGACACACTTGTGGTCATCGACGAAGCGGGCAGTTCGAGCATAGACGTGGAAGTGACAGGACGTGTCGACTTTGTAAGAGACCTCTGATCTTCACCGAGGTCAGACCTGTTTGTATTTCTTTCTCCCGTTGCTTCTCCTTCAGTTGTCCTTTTCATCCATCACACTACAATTTTAAAAAAGGCTGAAATAATACACTTTATCATTGTTCATACGGTGAATCTGTGGCAAAGTTTCTGCCAGAGAATTTGTCTTGTGAATTTTTTGAATATGAAATATATACTAAAGGGCCCTGAGCATTGATTTACCCAAGGGCCAAAATGCTGTTAAGGCAGCTCTGGTAAATATGTAACTTCTCTATAGCACCTCTGCTTGTCCCTGGCATAAAAATCATCTCTCCACCTTCTCAACCTTAGTTGAAAGGACCTTTCCCTTTTCGCTTTACTTGTCTTGCAAGCAGCATAGTGACCCTACTAATGCTAGAGACACAAAAAGAATACCCTGTACCCACTGTAAAGTGGTTGGTATTAGGAAGGGCCTCTAGCCAAAGAAACCATGTCAGAGTTGACACTCAAGTACAACACAGTTCTTGGATCCATTGGATCCAAACCAAATTGTCCAATTGTTGCCAGTGTTGCTTGGGTTGATGGGTCATCGGTTGTTCTGTGATGGGAACCGGTTCAGTTGGGGCTGCAGGAAGAAGGGACTGAACAACACTTGTGAAGGTTTAACAGAAGATATTATTGTTGCACATAAAGACAAAATTGCATTGCCTTTTTACAGATAAGAGTAAAAGGGTAAAGCCCCCACCTTCAGTCATGAATGACCATGGGATTGCACCTAGAAAGTTACCCTCCAAGGTACAAGTCCAGGCAAAATTGTTAATGGAAGACAAGGAGTCGCCCATGCATACCAGTGTATATAAAAGTAAAGACTCCCTTCCGTCATGAATGACCATGGGATTGCACATTGAAAAATTCCCCTCCGAAGCCCAAGTCCAGGCAAAGCTGTTTATGGAAGACCAGCGGCCACTCATGCATACCAGCCTTGTTTCTCCACACCACTAATGTTATCCAAGGGAAAGGCAAAGGGGCTGATACAGCTTGGCACCAGTGATGTCACAACTCACGTCTACAGCTGAAGCGAAAGGGAGCAATGTGAAATCAAGAATACAATACACAGACTGGTCTGGGAATCAAACTCACTACCCCATGATTGTGAGCCTGACACTCTAACCACTGGAACACCAGTAATTACAAACTGGGAGACAGACACTACTTGGAGTTTACAGTAAGGTATTGACACGGCAATGTGTGACTTGTCCAACGTAATTGGAAACAGTTGAGCGACATCCGTGGTGATGGATGTTCCTTGTTTTAATGTTAACATTGGAAAAATCCACATTTTTCATAAAAAAATTAGGACCTGGGTTTGCATCCCCTTAGCAAATTTTGTTGCTGGGCCACTGCTTCAGACCCTTGATTTAAATTTTCCCTTTTCATTCGGTGTTTTTTTTCCTCCTGTCTTTAATACACTTTATCCCATCTTTTTATCCTTCTCCTGAGTTCTTTTGGATATAGACCCCTTTTAGCATTACTTCTTATCATATCTTAAAGCTGCAGTATGGGCAAAAGGCCTTAAATATTGACAACTTTCATTTTTTATCTTGTCCTAATTCTGTCGTATTATCGAAAGGCCTCTTGCGTATATATAAAATAACACCTGTGCTATGTTTATGTTTCCGATACTGTCCATTTTCCCCGTGTATATGTGTGTATGTGTGTGTGTATATATATATGTATATGTAAGGCGGCGAGCTGGCAGAACCGTTAGCACGCCGGACAAAATGCGTAGCTGTATTTCGTCTGCTGTTACATTCAGAGTTCAAATTCTGCCGAGGTCGACTTTGCCTTTCATCCTTTCAAGGTCGATAAATTAAGTACCAGTTACACACTGGGGTCGATGTAATCGGCTTGATTCGTTTGTCTGTCTTTGTTTGTCCCCCTCTATGTTTAGCCCCTTGTGGGTAAAAAGAAACATATACATGTATATGTATGTGTGCGTTTGTGTATATATATATGTTTGGGTGTGTGCATGTATGTATATATATATGTGTGTGTGTGTGTGTGTGTGTGCGTATGTATGTGTGTATGTGTGTGTGTATGTATGTGTGTGTGTGTGTGTGTGCGTGCGTGTGTGTGTTTGTTTTGATATCAAGATTGGAAAAATCCACCTTGTTCGTAAAAAGTTTTTGACCTGGGTTTGCACCCCCTAAGTAAATCCTGTTCCCGGGCCACTGTTGGCACTTGCCCAAAGTGCCATGCAGAGAGGCGGAACCCAGAACCCCAAAATGAATATATACAGACGCAGGAGTGGCTGTGTGGTAAGTAGGTTGCTTCCCAACCACATGGTTCCGGGTTCAGTCCCACTGTGTGGCACATTGGGCAAATGTCTTCTGCTTAAGCATCAAGTTGACTAAAGCCTTGTGAATGGATTTGGTAGACGGAAACTGAAGGAAGCCCGTCGCATATATGTATATATATATGTATGCGTTTGTGTGTTCGCTGTTTGTCCTCACACCATCGCTTGACAACCGATGTTGGTGTGTTTACATCCCCGTAACTTAGCAGTTCGTCAAAAAGAGACTGCTAGAATAAATACTAGGCTTACAAAGAATAAGTCCTGGGGTCGATTTGTTCGATTAAAGGTGGTGCTCCAGCATGGCTGCAGTCAAATGCCCGAAACAAATAAAAGAATAAAAGAATATATATATATATGTGTGTGTGTGTTTATATATATATATGTGGATATATATATGTGTGTATATAAATATATATATATATATATATGTATGTATGTATATATACATATATATACACTACCGTCAGAAATTAATTAGCACCCTTGATTTGCTCTTCACTCAAGGTATTTGCTGTCACCTAGTGGCCATATCTCGAACTATTGCTTTGTTGCGAATTCACTGTTGCGCAGAACGATGACGTAACTTTGTTTGCAGAGCGGTTTGAGAGTCTACAGCCTAATGATGTTGACATAGCAGTGCAACAACAACTTGGAGTGCGGATGTAGACAAATCTTCCTTTGTTTTTATAGATATAGGTAGCGCCTCGCAAGGACCGAAATCACACCGTACTAAGTTTTCTCATCGCGTAAGACGTTTTGAACAGCTCGTAGGTTAATTGATTTGTGCATTTGCAAGATTTTTTTTCCTCACAAATTCTCCTACACTCTGCTTCGTGACGTCACTTCCGGTTCACAAAACTTTCTGTTATACATCAAATAAGATGAAAATTCTGCTTTCTTTCTTTTTTGTTTAATGAATATAACTCATAGCAGTTTTGTTATAGCATAACATTATTCAAATGAATAGTTTTAATGAAAATAACTGGTTTTTATCGTTCATTCCTAAATGAGCCCAAAACCTCGCATGACCTTGGAGAGACGGTACGAGGCTCTCTCGTGGCGTGGGAAGCTGTCGGAGGCTGCAATAGCCAGAAAACTTGGTGTAGCCAGGCGCACATTCAGTGCTTATTTAAGAAAACGAGGAAACCGGATCAGCAGCTGACAAAAAGGGTAGGGGACGGAAGAGGCTGACGACCCAGTGGGAGGACTGGATGCTGATCCGAAAGTCACTGTACAACCAAA